>NW_027413661.1:3931102-4233495 GCF_048544455.1 Silene latifolia | reverse complement strand
GTCGTTGTGAGTACCAAAAATAAGATTTATAGTTTCCTATTAAAACTAACCTAGGCTAGTGGTAACAGGGTCGAACCACAAGGAGGCAGACGTAATTTCTAGCTGTCTAACAATAGTCTAAAGTAACGATTCTGGGGGTTGATTTGAATTGGTCTAAGACTAAGAATAAGTAAAGACAATAAACTAAAAAGACGGATTAAACAGATAAAGAAGGGGTACTAGGATGGTCGGTTCATTATGGCTTCGGCGGCAGCATACCAAACAGGTCTAAATCAAACACATGTGAGGCGGGAATTTAAAAGGTCCTCTCGGTCCACTCTTAACAAATAGCATCTTTCGATCTCGCTATAGGTCCCTAATATCACTAATACTGACTCTCGTCCTGAAAAGTGACTAACGGTCTAAACTATACCTATCTTTCGATCTCAGCACAGTTTAGTCATCTTAATTGGTGATCAAATAACTTCCCCTATCTTTCGATCTAATGGGTCAGTCATAAATTAAGCATCTAACTGGTCGCATGCATTCGATTCATTAAATACATCATTAAAATCAATTAAAACGAAAGGTAACCTCACGTGGTCAGTCGATCGACCGGATAAGGCAGTCGATCGACTGACATGCGATTCAGTCCAATTTAATACTACGCCGCCTACGCCATAATTCCCCTACATCCTAGCACAAACAATTTAGCTACTCATGCTGAAAGTGATAACAACAATAATACTAGGGCATAAAAGTATTGAATTCATAATTAAAGCGGTAAGACAAACAATTAACATGCAACAATAAGATGGTTTCGGGAATTTAACTAGCAATTCTATTCTAATAACGAAATAGAAGTAAACTGAAATAGGGCAAAAAAATACCGAGATTGCAGAGGAAAGATTAAGAACAAGAACGAAAATTCCAATGCTAACAATACTCCAAACCCTAATTCTAAGAACCGTATGTAAAACTTAATGTAAATTTCTGAATGAAAACTGAATGAATAACTTGGTATTCTAGGTTACGTTATATAGCAAATAACGTAACATTATTTCCTAAACCTAACATAACTTTGGGCTTCAAGATTCACGGTCTTTTAATTCTCGTCTGTTTAGCGGCTTGGTCGATCGACTGCTATGACTGGTCGATCGACTGAGTAGCAATGAACAGTAGCTTCTGGAACCCGATGGTTGGTCGATCGACTGGAGGTAGTGGTCGATCGACTGGATGAGCTGCTACTTGACTTTTATAAACTCGTGGATTTGTCTTTTGGGCCTTGAATTGCGCACCAAGCTCGTTCCTTAAGCGAATACTTCACGCCAAATGCAATATGCAGGATACTCGAGGACGGATTTAGCTTGATTTCCGCTGGATTCTTCACATTTCTGCAATAATGTACAAAAATACGGAAGTAGACGGAAACAGGGAGAAATGTAGCATAAACTACATGAATGAGCTCTGAAATGCGTGTAAAATGGGATATAAAACATCATATAAAAGACACGCATCAAACTTCCCCAAACCAAACCCTTGCTTGTCCCCAAGCAAGAACTAGACTCGATTTAATTACCTAATGTAACGAGTTCAATCTCAGAGCGAAATGCAACATGTAAAGCCTAAACCAATTTAATGCAATAACTAACAATCAATTAGCAAACGAATCATGCAAACGAGTTATGGGGTCGTTAGAAATATTGCTGAACCGTTAACTGTAGAGACTTTATCAAATCGGACTCTCACGGGTCGCTCGTATCACTCAATAAGCACAGGTGAATAATGTAAGATAGAAAGAACTAAATATGTAATGACTCTCACCCAACTACGACCTATAAGAACATGCCTGCAGTCTAATATGAAAGTAATCTCTACAACCGTACATACGCATTCCAACCAACGAAAGACCATGACACATGCCGAGGTATATATGGGATATGTGAGGTATGGGTAAGAAAAGGCAAAACATTTTATGGAAAAGTGGAGGTACAGGTGATCAAGCTAGTACCGAAACGGAACCATATGGCAACATCCAACTTCTTGCTCAAAATAAATGGCACAGTGCTATAGCAAGCACAAATCTCACAATCTCCAGGTATAAAAGTAATCAACTAACTCCCCATAAGATAAGAATAAAATATGGGAGCAAAAATCGCCATAAGATAAAGGATTTGAATTATGCGAATTGATTCTTTCTCTTTCGAACCTCAGTCGATCGACCAAAAGGGACAGTCGATCGACTGCATGAACAGTACAGAACTCTTTTTTTTCTTTTTTTTTCTTTTCGAATCATTTTTTCATCTTTTTTTTTTCTTTTCTTCTTTCCTTCTTTTCATCTTCCCAACAACATCTCAAACATGAGCATATGCTACCAAAAACTAAGTAACAATCCCAAGAACACAGACTACTAGCTTGACAAGGGACAGGCTAAATGTAGGATGTAGTAATGGGACAAAAAGGCTGTTTTTGGCAGTGTGGGGTTCATGGGCAAAATGAATAAGGGGAAACCTCTACCACATGTGTCAACAAACCACAAACCGAATGCATACAGGTATTAAGCAGATTAAGTTCATATTTATGCACATTTATGTGACATGCCTCATAAGGAGTACTACTCACATTCCTAGATAAACCGGTCACAGATGACACCAGTTATAGGCTCTAAAACTCAGAAATATGATGTAGCTTGCCAAAAATCAAAGTCAAGTCTTAAGTTCAGCAAATAAATTAACGAAAACTCGTAGATATGCATTTATACGATTCTACTAATAACATGTTAATTAGCAAGGCTCAGGCAAAACAGGTGCAAATGGAAAATCATCATTGAAATACTACCGTCCCGACTCGACCTATATGCTAAAATAAACGTGCAATTTATGGAAATTTTTTTCATTTTTTTCATTTTTTTTTTGTATGTATATATGAAATGAAATAAACGATGCAAAACAAAAATGAAAACGTGAATGCAAACAAATGATATGCGACACAAAACCCTTCCCCAAACCAAATCGCACAATTTCCCCATTGTACAAAATCATGTAATGAAGAAAAATGGAAAACGGGAATTGCGAGAAATGAATGAAATATAATGACATGAAGTAAAGACTTGGGAAATCACAAGACTGTAAGCGCAGCTAAGGAAACCTCCCCAAACCAGCGTGAGCTAGGAGGTTTCAGTAGCCAGCAGTGCTACTAATAAGTACCTGAAAGACAAATAAAAACCACGCATAAAATCGAGAAAAACAATTTTGAAGCGGTAAAGTTGTGCATAAATGAGAGAACAGAAGAAGTATATAAATTTGACGGAAGATAAAGTGGAGTAGAAAACTCCTTAAGTCCGCAAATCGACCAAACACAAGCAGGGAGAGGTCGTGAATAGGTACAACAGCGTCCTTAGTCGATCGACTAAGGATGGCGATCGATCGACCAATGTGTCGAAAACAGTAGCTCCTGGAAAGTGCAACTCGATCGATCGACCAATGTGGCTACGATCGATCGATCAAAATATTCTTGTACTCCTTATTTCTTCGTATTTGCTCAATTACTTGAGCTAATGAGGTCTAAAAACCTGCAAATGCACAGTAACACGCGCCCAAAATTGCGCAAAACCCAAAATAAAGTCTAAAGTACTTAAAAATCCTAAACAAACAAAATAAAATGCGAAGTTTCGCGCACACAAAAGCAATAAAAAATGTCTAACAAAAGCAAATAAAATGAAGTTTATAAAGAGCTCGATCAACTAATAGTTGATCAAGAATGGCCACGGTATGGCCCACTTAAGTCGGCTTAAGCTACTAGAGGTAGCCTCAACGGTGCTTATTTGATCAGCTGCACCCTTCTTAGCTTCCACGTCCGTATGGCTCAACGGATCAATAGTCTCATCATCTCCCCAATCAATGACCTCTGCCGGCTCATCCAAGTCCAAATCAGACCATCTCACTTTGGCCGGCTCATCTTCAACTTCCTCGTCAGTCCTATAGCTTAGACACCCAAGACCGCCTCTTGAAACAATCTGCTCTGCTACAGCTGGAGCATTCTGCAGCTCTTCCTTCCCCAAACCAGCTCCTGCAATGTCTGAAACAACAGATTCTTCCTCCTTTTTGCTCCCAGTCTGGGGCGGAGGTGTTAACACAGGAGTAGTAATAGAGATAGGTAAATCAGGAAGCACAAAGTACGATTTCTTGTCAGAAACCGTATTACAAGTCACAGGCCACATGGGGTCCTTTTTCTTAGATGGTTGGGCAAACACAATGGAGTGCTTTCCCACTTTGAAAGTCAAGGTTCCTAGACCGACATCTATGACTGCACCAGCAGTGTGCAGAAATGGCCTACCCAAAATAATGGGAATATGGGCATCCTCAGGCATATCAAGGACCACAAAGTCTACAGGGAAGAAAAACTTCCCTATTTGGACAGGGATGTCCTCTAAGACTCCTACGGGTTGGACCGCAGAGCGATCGGCCATCTGGACGGTCATGTCGGTCACTGCAAACCTAGTAAATTTGAGCTTCCTAGCTAGACTCAAAGGCATGACGCTTATACTAGCTCCTAAGTCACATAATGCCTTCTCAATAGAGAAGGTACCTATATTGCAAGGAACAGAAAAGCTACCCGGGTCCTCTAGCTTATGGGGTGCAGTGTGAGACAGATAAGAGCATGACTCTTTGGTTAATGCGACAGTATAGATATTTTCAAGTGACTTTTTCTTAGACAGGAGTTGTTTCATAAATTTAGTGTATGGAGGCACTTGATTGACTAACTCAAGGAAGGGTACTTGTACATTCAAACTACGAATAACCTTTTCAAATTTATTGAAAGATACTTGTTCCTTTGTCGGCACTAGTCTCTCCGGATATGAGGCTGTAAGAAGTACCTTAGCCCTCTCCTCTAAATCGCGCGTGCCGGTATCCGTGGACTTAGGTTGAAAGTCCACCACCTTCTCCTTATTGAAGCTTGAACCCTCCTCAGACCGTCTCAAATGTGAGCCATTGACCGTCATCGGATCGAACTTCGTGAGCGGATCGACCCATCAAGACACTGGTCGCCCCAATATTTTCGGACCGTGGTACCCCGAAATAAGTGGTCTCTCAGATTATTGGGCATTAAAGGACGAAATTCCTCGACATCAGCAGTGACCTCAGTCGATCAACCACCTTGCTGAGTCGATCGACTGAGATGAACAGTTCCAGAAGCTCTTGTAGTGCGCACATCAGTCGATCGACCGGGTATATCAGTCGATCGACTGATATACCTGGTAGACGCCTTTTTCTTGTTTTTGTTCGTTGAAGCTTTCTTTTGACTTGTTTCCGGCTCATCTTTTCCAAAGAAGTCAGTCTTCGACCATGGCAGGTCCCTCAAGGGTGGACCCACTCCTCAAAGTGATGGCATTTAAGGTCTCCTTTTGGTCATTTTGAGTCGGTAAGTGTCCCGGAGCTCGAGTGTTACTTTTGCTAGCCAATTGAGCAATTTGGCTTTCTAGCAACTTCATCCCGGCCTCTCTAGCTTGGGACTCCTTTAGCAACAAGTTCTTAAGCTCGAAAAATTCAGAATTGCGCGATTGTTGCTTTCTTGCGGCATAGGGAGGTTTCTGATATTGTTGTTGCTTTTGATGAGGAGGTACATAGGGTTGCTTTAACTGCGGCGGAGGGTTGAGTTGGATTCAGGACATTTTGGCTCCTCCAACTCAAGTTTGGATGGGTATTCGGCTCATAGTAGGTGTTTGTCTGCCTATAATGTTGAAAGGCGGCACAAGACTCGAAAGGACTAGGGCAATTTTCTGAAACATGCCCCTCAGCTCCAAACCTTCTACAGAGGAAAGGACCGTCTGACACAGCATTTACTTGGTAAATACCCCCCTTTGAAGCTCCTCCTAGTTCATACTTGTCAAATCTCGCAGTAAGAGCTTCAAGCGCAGCAACAGAGGAAGATTCAGCAGCTCTCCTCTGGTTCCCTCTGGAATTCCCATACTCAGCCTTGTGGGTGGCTAGATCGTCAATGATCTTCCACCCCTTGGTTGCTCCCAAGTTCTCAAAAATCGGCCATTGGTGCAGATCCAAAATAGCCCTCGATCGTCGTACACCCATTATATAAATGATTGCACAAGCTCCATTTTTCGAAACCATGGTGCGGTATGGTTCGCACCAACTTCTTAAAACGGACCCATGCTTCGTGGAAATTTTCGTCCGGCCCTTGTTTAAAGCTCGTGATTTGAGCTCTAATAGCAATCGTCTTTGAAGCAGAAAAGTACTTCTTGTAGAATGCCAATGCCAAGGAATTCCAGTCGGTGATCCCATGAACGGTTCGGTCCAAATCTCTATACCACTCCCTTGCAAAGATCACGAAGGGAGAAGATGAACATGGTCTCCTTGATCCGGTCTTGGGTCACGCCGCCGGTGGTGGGGTATGGAACAACAAGAGTCAATAAATGTCTCCATATGTTTAGCCGCATCTTCATTTGCAGCTCCCCAAATCGTTTCTCTCAACCATACTAATGTATGAAGGCTTTGGTTCGAACTTCCCGACATCTCCTGGTAATTCAACCCCTTATATAAATTTGCAAAATGTCGGCTCGAATGACTAGCTATACTCGCTTCCTCAGCCATGACTAGAATTTCTGGAGAAGTGACTGTCTCGGCTGAAGAGGTGGAAACGGGTGAAGAATGTGGATCTTCCTCGAACAGCTCGTTCTCGTAATAGCTTGACAAAGTACTCAGCTCTTCCTCTGTCGGTAATATCCTTTGTGATCGTCTCAACTCGCGCAAAGATTTCTCAATCTCAGGATTGAATGGTATTAGTTCACCACCCTGTGACCTGCGCATAAGAGGAAACTACAAAAAGAATATAAGAAGAGTTTAAGGAACAGAAGTCCCTTAAACTAAGAAAGACTAAATTAAAACAACTAAAAATTAGAACTATTGCCTCCCCGGCAACGGTGCCAAAATTTGATACCCGTCGTTGTGAGTACCAAAAATAAGATTTATATTTTCCTATTAAAACTAACCTAGGCTAGTGGTAACAGGGTCGAACCACAAGGAGGCAGACGTAATTTCTAGCTGTCTAACAATAGTCTAAAGTAACGATTCTGGGGGTTGATTTGAATTGGTCTAAGACTAAGAATAAGTAAAGACAATAAACTAAAAAGACGGATTAAACAGATAAAGAAGGGGTACTAGGATGGTCGGTTCATTATGGCTACGGCGGCAGCATACCAAACAGGTCTAAATCGAACACATGTGAGGCGGGAATTTAAAAGGTCCTCTCGGTCCACTCTTAACAAATAGCATCTTTCGATCTCGCTATAGGTCCCTAATATCACTAATACTGACTCTCGTCCTGAAAAGTGACTAACGGTCTAAACTATACCTATCTTTCGATCTCAAAGACGTTTAGTCATCTTAATTGGTGATCAAATAACTTCCCCTATCTTTCGATCTAATGGGTCAGTCATAAATTAAGCATCTAACTGGTCGCATGCATTCGATTCATTAAATACATCATTAAAATCAATTAAAACGAAAGGTAACCTCACGTGGTCGATCGATCGACCGGATAAGGCGATCGATCGATGACATGCGATCATCAATTTAATACTACGCCGCCTACGCCATAATTCCCCTACATCCTAGCACAAACAATTTAGCTACTCATGCTGAAAGTGATAACAACAATAATACTAGGGCATAAAAGTATTGAATTCATAATTAAAGCGGTAAGACAAACAATTAACATGCAACAATAAGATGGTTTCGGGAATTTAACTAGCAATTCTATTCTAATAACGAAATAGAAGTAAACTGAAATAGGGCAGAAAAATACCGAGATTGCAGAGGAAAGATTAAGAACAAGAACGAAAATTCCAATGCTAACAATACTCCAAACCCTAATTCTAAGAACCGTATGTAAAACTTAATGTAAATTTCTGAATGAAAACTGAATGAATAACTTGGTATTCTAGGTTACGTTATATAGCAAATAACGTAACATTATTTCCTAAACCTAACATAACTTTGGGCTTCAAGATTCACGGTCTTTTAATTCTCGTCTGTTTAGCGGCTTGGTCGATCGACTGATATGACTGGTCGATCGACTGAGTAGCAATGAACAGTAGCTTCTGGAACCCGATGGTTGGTCGATCGACTGGAGGTAGTGGTCGATCGACTGGATGAGCTGCTACTTGCCTTTTATAAACTCGTGGATTTGTCTTTTGGGCCTTGAATTGCGCACCAAGCTCGTTCCTTAAGCGAATACTTCACGCCAAATGCAATGCAGGATACTCGGGGACGGATTTAGCTTGATTTCCGCTGGATTCTTCACATTTCTGCAATAATGTACAAAAATACGGAAGTAGACGGAAACAGGGAGAAATGTAGCATAAACTACATGAATGAGCTCTGAAATGCGTGTAAAATGGGATGTAAAACATCATATAAAAGACACGCATCATACCTGACGTCATCTCATGGGGTACCAGAGCAATTGTGGTCCCAGGAAGCTTTCAAACCACATAACTCCAATAGTAGTTTTGAAATTTTAAAGAAATAAAAGTAAAATGATACGAAATTGGTAGTATGCCTACTATCGGATTTTTTTTTGGCTTTTCATAATACACTACTCTGTACACTAAAATCTATTTATTATTAAAAGTAATATCTCTTCAGGTGAAGTATATTCCATGGTCGTTGTATGATTTGACCGTCCATAGTCATCAATCTGTATGCACCATGGCCAACAACTCCTTCTACCTGGTATGGTCCTTCCCATCTGTAGGCGAATTTGCCTACCTTTCGATTTTTGGTATTTTGAAACACTTCATGGAGAACCAGGTCTCCTACCTCCAGGAGCCTGACTTTTACATTCTTGTTGTAGCTGCGACTGACTGCTTGTAGGCAGCTAGACGTATCTTTGCACTTGCTCGTAGCTCGTCTATTGTGTCCAGGCTCCTGACCATCTCTGCATTGTTCAGTTCCCTTGTCATACATCCATACCTGTGGGTGGGAACTAGAACTTCCGATGGAATGACTGATTCTGCGCCAAACACCAGGCTGAAGGGTGTTTGACCTGTTGCTATCTTTGGTGTCGTCCTATCTGACCATAACACTAGTGGTAACTCATCTGGCCACTTTCCTCCTAACTCTTGCAACCTCCTTCTCAGATTATTTATGATAATTTTGTTGCTGGACTCAGCTTGCCCGTTAGACTTTGGAGTCCTGGGTGCTTATTTTTTTAAAGTAATATTCCATCTGGCACAGTATCCCTCGGCATCGTTGGAGATGAATTGTAAGCCATTGTCACATATGATTTTTGATGGGATACAAAACCTACAGATGATATTTCGTTTTATAAAAGAGATAACCTGTTTGTCCTTCACTTCTGTGAATGCTTCTGCCTCTATCCACTTGGAGAAGTAATCTGTCATCGCCAGCATCCATATTCTGTTTCCTGTGGCTCTAGGTAGAGGACCCACTATGTCCATTCCCCATGTCATGAATGGCCAGGTAGAGATGATGGGGTGTAAGGGCTCTGCTGGCTGGTGAATCATTGGCGCTGAGCGCTGGCAGGCGTCACACTTACGGGCATACTCTGCTGAATCTACCCTCATCGTAGGCCAAAAGTAACCTTGCTTGAGGGCCTTGTTTGACAGACTCCTGCCCCCTGCATGGTTTTCACATTCGCCACTGTGGAGGGCATGTAACACAGTCTGTGCTTCCTGCTTAACAAGGCACCGTAAGTAGGGACATGCTGATGATTTCCTGAAAAGTACAGCATCAATTAGTATAAATCTGGAGGCTTTCATTTTGAAGCCTCTTATCTCCTTCTTATCGTCTGGCAGTTTGTTGTGTTGCAGCCAATCTAAGTAAGGTGTCCGCCAATCCCAGTCGTCTGCCTGTATAGCTGGCTGATCAAATGTTTGGTCAGCTGTCTGGTTAGTTGTCCTGGCTTCTGTAGTTGTCTGAACCGCCAACTCATCCTGCTGATCCTCCAATTCTCCCCTGTCTGCCTCTTCTGCTTTCTGGATAGAGGGTTCCAGCATGTGTGCGATGGGGATGCTGGACAGTTTTGTTGGTTTGAATGTTGCCCCCAGGGTTGCTAAGGCATCTGCCTCCACATTCTGATCCTTGGGGATCTGTTTGAGCTTGCAAGTTTTGAATTTCTGTTTGAGCTCATTTGCTAATTTCAAGTATGCGATCATCTTTGAGTCCCTGGCTATGAACTCGTCATTCACATGGTTAACTATTAGCAAAGAGTCACTAGATATTTGCAGGTTCCTGACTCCTAACTCCAAAGCTAGCTGCATTTCTAGTATCAGGGCCTCGTACTCTGTTTCATTGTTAGTTGCCTTGAATTCACATCTTTTTTTGGGAAAGGTTAAGTATATTAATTATCATCACAAAAGGGAGTACAAAAATTCAGTATATATCCTCTAGGTATCTAGGTATCTATACTTTGTACACAAGAACCATACAAAAAAAGAACCCTCGTCTAGTGTCGAATTTGTTGCAGCCAATTGTCTTCTTCTCTGGTCAGTTTGGAAGTATTCCCAGCATGAAACCGAGTGCAAACATCTAAAATTACTTTCTTGATGAGAACAATAGGATGAAGAACCTTGAAGTATATTCTCGCCTGATTTCTCATTTGCCAAATCAAATAAACCAGTTGCACATGACAAGCACAAATGAGTCTCCTAATTAGAATGCTTTTTCTTCTGCCTCTCTTATTCCATTCAACTAACTCCCTGGGATTAAACTGAATATTGAGCTTCTGCTGCAATAAGGAAACACACCCGGAGCTAAAGTCACAGTCAAAGAAGAGATGCTCGTGGCTCTCATCAGCATTTGAACACAGGAAGCAATTTAAGTCTGAAACTCCTCATATATGAGCAAGACGGTCCTTAGTGAGTAGTCTTCCAAGGCTAAAGGTCCAGTAAATGAACGAGGCTTTAGGTATATTTAGTGAGTTCCAGCAGAGTTTATACCAGCTGACTTTAGGACCAGGACATCTCAGCCAATTATATCCTTCAAGCACAGAGTAATCAGTAGGTTTACCCAGCCAGGAGTCAGCAGTATACGCAAATTTGAAAATGCACATTAGATGGGCTATTTTTTTCCATGACCAGCTACAATCATTAGGTGGATTGTAGTTGGACCAATGAACCCCCTTCAAATAGACATGTGATATCCATTTAACCCATAAATGATCCTTCTTAGAAGCAATCCACCAAATATACTTGCCTAGAAGAGCCTTGTTCCAATTTTTTGAATGTTTGATCCCTAAACCTCCCTCTGCTTTTGGTGCACAACAGTTGTCCCAACCCACAGTAGGAGCACGCTAGTATGTATCTTTGCCCCCCCCCCCCCCACAGGAAGTTCCTGCAAATGCTATCAATCCTGTTCATGATACCATTAGGGATTAAGAATATAGTAGACCAATAAGAGTGAAGGGACTATAAAACTGTTGTCACCAAAGTTAGCCTGCCAGCATAAGAAAGATGAGTTGCCCCCCATGATCTGATTCTGGCAGTGATCTTATCAGTAAGCTTTCTTCCCTCGTTCTTGGTCAGTTTCTTTGAAGAAATGGGTACCCCTAAGTATTTGAAGGGGAGAGTTCCCTTCCTAAAGCCAGATACTTGCAAAATGTCAGCCATAATCTGATCAGGTACACCATTAAAATAGATTTTAGTTTTATCCTTGTTCAGGCAAAGACCGGATGCTGCAGAAAAATTTGCAAATGCTCTCAGCATCCACATGAATTCACATTTTACTGCATGTGCTATCAGATCCCCTTGTGGTGATCGTAGGATTCATCCTACACTTGCCCCCCTCTGGTTGGAGGCTCCATCAATGTGCATTTGCCAGACCTCTGTCTTTCTGCTGCCTTCTAGGGTCAGGATTTCTTCGTCCGCCAGATTTTGGATTGCTGGGTTGAAGTCTGAAACAAAGTCTGTCAGTGCTTGTGACTTGATTGCTGTCCTAGGGTCATATTGGTTGTCATACCCACTAAGGTGCATAGACCATTTTGACATTCTGCCTGATAGTTCGGGTTTCCTCATTACGGATTTCAGCGGGTAGTTACTCACAACATGTATGGTGTGGGACTCAAAATAGGGGCGCAGCTTATAAGATGCAACTACCAGAGCTAATACAAACTTTTCATAAGAGATATGTACCTGGTTTCTGCTGGCAGCAGAGACTTGCTCACGTAATAGACTGGCTTTTGCTCCTTATTCTGCTCTCTGACTAGAACGACGCTTACTGCTACCTCTGTGACAGCTAGGTAGAGGAACAGCGGTTCTCCTGGCTCTGGCTTTGATAGCAGTGGTGGGTTACTGAGGTTGTGCTTCAGCTCTCTGAATTCTTGCTCGTGGTCTGCAGCCCACTCAAACTTCAGGCTCTTTCTTAGTATGTCATAGAATAGTCTGCATTTGTCCGAGGACCTTGAGAGGAATCTGCTCAAAGCTGCTACCTTGCCAGCTAGTCTCTGAACGTCCTTTGGTTTTTCAGGTGACTCTAGCTGTAACACAGCCTTGATCTGCTCGATGCTGGCTTCTTTCCCCTTCTGGGTTACGATGTAGCCTAAGAATTTGCCAGAGGATACTCCAAAGGTGCATTTGGATGGGTTTAGCTTCATTTTGTATTCTCTGAGGGTTTTGAATGTTTCCGTCAGATGCCGCATGTGATCTGTAGCTTTATCTGATTTTACCACCATATCATCAATATATACCTCCATGGTTCTTCCTATCTGCTCTTTGAACATGCGGTTGACCAGCCTTTGATATGTGGAGCCTGCATTCTTTAGGCCGAATGGCATGACATTGTAACAGTATATTCCTCTTTCAGACATGAATGTTGTCTTCTCTTGATTTGCAGGATCCATCTTGATTTGATTGTAACCACTCCAGGCGTCCAGGAATGTTAACATTTCATGTCCAGCTGTCGCATCCACCATTGCATCAATATGAGGCAGCGGGGAGGGGTCTTTAGGACATGCCTTGTTAAGGTCGGTGAAGTCCACACATACTATCCATTTTCCATTCTTCTTAGGTACCACTACTACATTTGATAGCCACTCTGGATATTTTACTTCTCTTATCTTGTTTGCTGCCAAAAGGCTGTCAACTTCGTGATTGATCACCTTATTTCTCTCAGCTGCGAACTTTCTTCGTCTCTGCTGGATGGGTTTACATTTTGGGTCCACGCTGAGCTTATGTGTTATGATGGACGGATCTATCCCTATCATGTCATCGTGTGACCATGCGAAACAATCCATATTAGCTTACAAAAATTCGATTAAGTGCTGCCTCAGGTTTCCTGTGCATCCAGCTCCAATTAGCACGGTCCTGTCTTGGTGCAGCTTGTCCAGGTTGATCTGATCTAGCTCCTCAGCTGGAGGCTCAATGTATTCGTCCTGGACATGCTGCTTCTGTAATTGCTATGTTGGAGGGTTGGCAGTGCACTCCAGTGCTTTCTTATAGCAGCTTTTAGCTTCCTCCTGGTCTCCTCATATTGTTTCTACTCCCCATGGTGTGGGGAATTATATGCATTGATGATATGTTGAGGGAACTGCCTTCATAAGGTGCAGCCATGGTCTTCCCAGAATGATGTTGTAGGTAGAGGGTCCATCTATGACTAGGTACCTGACCTATTTGTTGACTCCTCCCACATAGGTTCGGATCACTATCTCGCCTAATGAGTTGGTTGTCTCCCCACTGAATCCTACTAACGGGATGGTTTTGTTCTGCAAATATTTCTCACTAAACCCCATGTTTTCTATGGTTTTTAACATGATCAAGTTGACCGAGCTGCCTGTATCTACCAAGACCTTTCTGACTGTGCAATTGGCCATTGACAGGGTGATAATGAGTGCGTCATGATGTTCTCGTTCGTCACGTATATTTTCTTCATCAAAAGCAACAGCAGGTAGGTCACTATGAGAAATTCTGCAGGAAGTTGCTGGCCTATCTCCCTTAGTCTCAGTGGCACGCCTTTTGGCTGCAAAATATGTTAACCGACTTAGATCTGAGCCGCCTGTTATCACGTTTATTATCTTGGTGCATGTAGGTGGAGTTGCAGGTTTCGTGGAGCCTACCTTATCCTGCTGCTTGCCCCCACGTGGTAATAGGTGGCTCAGTTCTCCTTGCTCGTACAGACGCTTGATCTCCCTTCGTAGTGTGTAGCAATCTTCAGTGTTATGCCCAATGTCACGATGGAACTCACACTTATTTTTGCTATCTTTTCGCCATGCTTGTCCCTCTACTGGTGGCTTGGGCTACCTTACTCCATCTCCCATTTCCCTGAGTGCTTTCAGGATTCCTCCAATGCCAGTAGTGAACCCATATTCTGCCAGAGTAGGGAGTTGCTAGTTTTCTTCGACTCTGTTAACTCCCCTTCCATCTGGCCTGTACCTTTCATCCTTTTTATTAGTAGACTGCTTTCTTCCTGATTTCTCCATGGCCGAGGTGCTGGATACGCTTGGTGTAATGGGTAGGTTGGCTCTAGCTAGGATGTCTTCATCCAATCTGATTGCGGCAGGTGCCTTTTCTTACACTGCTTCGAAGCTATGAAAAGGGTGCATAGTTAGCTGCTTATATAGGTCGGAGTCATGGTGACGGCCCCTCCTAAAAGCTTCTACTGCTGTCGACACATCACATTCCCGGACTGCCACCTTTTCATTGTTGAATCTGGTGTTGTATTCTCTAATGGTTTCTCCTGCTCCCTGAACAATTCTATATAAGTCTCTTGCATGCTTCTGTGGCTTCCGGCTGCTTTCAAACTGATGGGTGAATGCATTTACTAGGTCAACAAATGTGGAGATTGACCTGTTGGGCAAGCTCACAAACCATCAAAGCGCTGGCCCTGACAATCTGGATCCAAATCCTTTGCACATGCAAGCTTCCTTTACTTGTCTCACAGCTGTCACTGTCATCATTTTCTGCTTATACTGGCTCATGTGGTCAAAGGGATCTGTCGTGCCATCAAAGAGAGGTATGTTTGGATTTGTGACTCCCTTTGGCATACCAATAACAGATATGACGTCCACAAATGGTGAGTCAGCATAACTGTCGAGTGCCGCCTTTTCAAGTGGAGGTGGTAGTCCTGGGACTCTGCTCAGCATCTCCCTTAGATCCAAGTATTGTTGGTTGGTTGGGCTTCCTGAGTTTGGAGCTTGTCTGTCTGCTACCTGCTGATTCTGCATACTGCTTCCAAGCCCAAACTCTTGAAGGTTTTGATATGTCGTGGAAGCTAATGAGGTTGAAGTCACGAGGGTTCCCTGATGCCAGTTTATCTGTGGGCTGCCCGCGGATCCTTTACCAGGTGTCTGATTAGTTACCATGAAGTTACCAGTTGGGAGGTTACCGGACTGTGCTTCCACATGGCTGACTGGCTGCCAGCTATCTGGTGTGAGGTATCCCGGTCCTCGTGGGGTTATTCTTTCTTTTGATGATACTGCTGTCAGATCCAATCTTGTCACCAGCTCGGCTGGTATTTATCGAAGTTGACTCCTGCTGCCTGATGCCCCCTGTGTTATATCCACTACCGGAGCCCATCCTTCCCTCTCCTTGCTTGCTGGAGTGACACACTACTCCTTCAGAATGTCTATCTGCGCCCAGAGTACTCTGTCTCTTTTTCTTGTTTCGGCTCCAGCTTTCCTGTAGTCTTCTCGCATATTTTCCATGGCTTTCTGAAGGTTTCCACGCCAGCGAGAAGGATTTGTGTTGGACTGGGTGGTGGGGTAAGGCCTGAGCTTGTCATACTTTTGTCCGATCTGGTCTGAGCTGTGGCAGCAAGAGATTTGGGAGGCAAAGATGTTTTTGCCACGGGTGTAGTTCTTGAGGTGTGCCCAGGAGCCTGAGTTGATGTCGTCGATGCCGGATTCTGAATAGGGTTTGGTGGTTACGACGGTTGCCTACTCCCTGACACAATTTCTGATATTTGCTTATCCATTATACGTCTGAATTATCAACGATTGACGATCACAATGTCCCACGGTGGGCGCCAAACTGTTTAGGTGATTTTTACCGAATTAATTGTATTAGGTCAATGTGGTCTTACTCGTACGTCTGTTGGTTAATTGTGTTGACACTAAATAAGGAAATAAAGTACGAAATAGAAATTGACACGTAGGATTTGGTGACGCGGAAAACCCAATGTGGCAACAACCGCGGGAGGGACGGTGCCCTGCCAATTATTGCACTAGCTTTGAATGAGAGGATGAGTACAATGGAGACGGAATGTTAATCTAGCTAGCACAATGTATTTCGTGTATGTATGAGGTCTTGAATGCCTTTCTTGTTTGCTTCCTTGGCTATTTATAGGGTAAGAACCCTAGATATGTCCTACCTCGTTTATGGAGAGGAATATTATTCCTATTGCAACTCTTTCCATAACGAATCATCCGCCATCGTTCTCCCTAATCTCCCTGACTTCTCCCTGAAATCTCCCTAAGAGCTTTCCAAAACGCGGCTTCTTCTTATCAGTGGGCCTCTCTCCTTCCGCGCGTCTCTTGGCGCATTCATCAGACGGATTTCCTACACTTGGGCTCCTCTTGCTTGCTCTTCTTTCATGACCCAATTCTTCAACAAGGACCAAGTAGACTTTCCCTTATTTAGGTCAAGATGCAGATTTTGGCCCAAACAACGAGTTACGAACTCAGGCCAAAGGGAATTATTATTCAATTATATGATAATTGATTAATATAATATAAGAGATGTAGTAATCTTATCTTTATTAATACAAGAACATTTAAAGCATTCTCATACAACACATCACCATATGCAGTTTTTCCCTCCCCAAAAACTAAGTAATGGTGGACCCCACCACTTTATTTAATTTTCCCCAATTTAGTTTCTTTTGCAAGTTTACGCGTATTTTCTCTTTTTTCCCTTTTTTAAATTAATATTTTTATTTTATTTCTTTCTCTGATTTAATGTTTTAATGTATTGAGAGTTTGAGTTACAGAACATGATAAAACGTTGGATTTAACAAACGGGTTAAACGGGTGACTTAGGGGGGGGGGAGGGGGGATAAATACAAAAAAACTTATAGGTTGGGCGTATTTTAGGTCGGGTAATTACGGGTCAAATACATACGGACTTCAAGTTGGTTTAGGTCTAAACGGATAGTTCAACGCCTATTTGTATCATGTTTTAAAAACTTTTTTACTATGTTATTTTAATATAAATCCATATTTTGCCAACTTGAAATTTTTATAATAGGTACATATTCTACTAGATGTTTACATTTATACTAGTGTAGATCCCGCGCAAATGCGCGGTAAATATAGGCCTTTTAATTTTTAGTGTATTAGTTATAGATTTTAGATTTATATCTCGCAAATTTTTATAAAAATACAACTAATATTAAAATCAATCAAATGAATTGAATAATTCCATAAATTGTGTTTTTTATGAAAATATTTTAACTACATCAATTTTTTTTAAAAAATCTTTTTTCGTCACGAAAGTTAATAATAGGAGATACAATTATTATTTATAGATTATTTTAAATGGAAAATTAGTTTAATAAATGAAAACTAATTTGGTTCCATATATAATTTTGAGCATTTTGGAGAGAAAACTTTAGAGAAGTTGTATTTTCTTAGTTTATAGGAGGATATATACTTTTAAAATTTGCACCTCATTAATATATTTATCAGTTCACTCCATCGTATTTTGATATGAAACAAAAAATTGAAATGGAAAACTAATAAAATTTTTTGATAATTGTCGAAGTCAATAACCCAAGTACTTCGTAATACGAAGAAGTTACGTGACTTTGTCAACTCTAAGTGTTGGATACATCGGTCGTAAAAACAAAGTGAAATGTGCGGGTAATATAGACGTGAGAACTAATTTCCAAATAATTTGAAGATAAAATGAAAATTGATTGATCTAAAGCGAAAATTTAATACTAACTCTGTATTTATGTTTTCTTCCATTTTTTAAAATTTCTTTCGTATCATATGAGAAGTTAAAAGAAAACTATATTACGAAGGGAGCAAAATATAAATTTTATCTAGGAGAATGAAAGTTATGACATTTATAAAATATGTTTTATATAACATATGCAATATCGCGTCTATAAAGGAATTGTTAATTAGTACTAACACGTTCATCACAAATTTACATTGATAGAACATAGACCCGTGCAATTTGCACGGGTATGAAACTAGTTAATAGTTAATTACTAATACGTGTGTGTGTGTGTGTGTGTGTGTGTGTGTGTGTGTGTGTGTGTGTGTGTGTGTGTGTGTGTGTGTGTGTGTGTGTGTGTGTGTGTGTGTGTGTGTGTGTGTGTGTGTGTGAGGTAGAGGTGGTTAGCTATTTATATTTACAAGAAGTTATAAAATTAGCTAATAGGGTTTTATAAGACACATTTTATAATAATAAAATGGTATAATATTACTTAATAGTTAAGTAGATATTATTTGGTAATTTGTGTTATTTAATGTTAAATAATTAAATTAATATTTAATTATATAAGATAATTAAATATTGGACTTATAAGCATTTGTGGGACAAATGTCGAAAATCGAAATGGATCCAAAATTTTTTACATGTGCCGCCTAAATGGTATGTTGATGGTCAACATGTGGTTATGTGTAGCCCACTAACAATTATGTTCATTTCTTTACTTTTCATTGCCTATAAATACCCCCATCACACACACACTCTAAGGGTTGAAAAATTTGAAGTCCAAAAACCTCCTTAAAAGCTCCCTTGGCCGGTTTAACCATAGACGAAAAAAAATTCAAATTTCTTCATCTTTTTCTCTATAATCACTTGATCAAAAAGTTGATCACATCATCAAATATCACAAAATAATAATACATTACTTAATATTATTAGAGTAAGAATATTACATAATACAAGTATTACTACTATTACTTACTAGTCATAATTACTAGTAGTATTTTGGGTATACATCTAGGGTGTATCTTAAAGGAGACCATCTCCTTGGTGGTTTGGTGACATTGCAGGATCATCCATATTCCATCATATTAGCTCAAAAACTACAATAGGAAGGAGTCCTATTGTGGTGCCCTTATTTCCATCTTTACCAATGTGAGGATATTTTCTTCTTCTCTCTTAATTATGGTAATTAGATTGTATGCATGTAGATTTTAGACTATCACATAAAATTAACAAGTAATTTTATTATCACTAAGATGGTCTTATATGGTCTAAAATACTGACATCAACATCGTCCTCGTCTTTATTTCTTATTATCCCCCCCCCCCCTGGTTCTCTATCCGTAAACACTCTTTGTACCCGTCATATCATACCATGCTTGTTATATTACCTTAAATTCCTAATTGTTACATCTACTCCTCCTAAAAGAGAATTTTGTTCCGAAGTTCACCGCATGACTTCTGTTTTGGTAAATTTCTACCAATTTAGGGTTAAAGTGACCGCTCTTTTTAGCCTCGTATCGGGGTGTTAAATTATATGTAATTTGTGACGGAATATGTATGTAATTAAGACGAAGTAACGATGTAAGTAAAGTAAAGGACAAAATAAAGAAATAATGACACAAGAGATTTTGGTGACGCGGAAAACCCAATGTGGGAAACAACCGCGGGGGGAGTCAGAATCTCTCCAATATTCCACTATATGATAATCGGAGCACAAATACAATATACAACGGTCCGGATCTGACGACAAATAACCCGTCTAGTGCGTAAGCGAGGCAGATGGAATATTAATCGGATGTCAGTGGCTATTTGACGGATTACTACGTGGAACTTGGGCTGTGGTGGTTTTCACATGGTAATTATTGGATGATGAAGGGAATGATGTCATTGATTGTGGCCATTGTTCATAAGTTGTACGTAAGTATGGTGTTGAGGGGCTGCTCCTTGCTTGCTTGCCTCCCCTTTGTTGTAAGCCGTTGTGTGTGTTCCTGTGTGTATATGTGAATATGGATCCCCCCCTTAAAAAGAACTTCTTCCTCGAAGTTCAACTCACCCTCCCCCAAACCACACGATAAGAAACCAAGGTCGACATCATCGTTTACCCGTCACTGGTCCACAACTCTCTAAAAGCATTATCCCACTAAGTCATCATCATCAACCGTCCAAACACACCACATATTCAAGCCTCTGAAAACCACTATCTGAGTTACCGAACACACCACATGCAACAAACGATCCTATCACAGGTTAAACAATGTGTGATTCATAGTCACATAACGCAAAACTACCGAGGATAACCCCGCTACTGTTTGTGGCATCGTCTTCTCATTATGACCACCTTCTCATTATAACACGTAAATTACTCATCTTTTACTTAAATATACAATTTCCTCAACAAAATTATTAAAACAACTATAACCTCGTACTTGAAATGTAACAGAGACATTATAAAACATTACAAACATACGGTAAAAATTGTTATAATTTCGGCTTTTTCTTTTGCGACATTACTCTTCCCCTCTAAAAAGGAACTTCGCCCCCAAAGTTCACCATCAAATGACTTTCCTGCCACTGAACCTGACACATATTGCACCTTATCGACATTACTCACTAATCACGAGTAACAGTAGCCTATATACACCTGCTACTTTATGAGAATGATTATCAACAGCCATGAAGGACATGCAAACCTCACTAGTATATTTTTTTTTTCAAGTGTGTAACAACCTGTGTATAATGGAATTATGGAAAGTCCATGAAGTAAGTAACAAGTCTTTTCGGTAATAAATAAGTGAGGCTTGCTTGTAGACGTTGAGGAAGTAAAATGAATGCATTAAGAACCAATTAATATTTTTCACAAAACGTCATTTATAAGTCAAGCACGAACCCAAGCATAACTAAGAAGTCGACCCAAACATGTTACTAACCTTCAATAACCATGATAAATATCGAAATATGCAAAAATAAAAGCATTCAAACAATTTAATTTTTGAAAAGTGCATGTAACAGTGTTACTCGATCGAGTGGGTTAGGCACTCGATCGAGCTGGCCCTACTCGATCGAGTATCTTAGCTACTTGATCGAGTAGCCCGAGATCAGAATGTTCCCAAATTGTCACATCTGCAGCTACTCGACCGAGTAAGGGGCACTCGATCGAGTGGCTTCAGGTCAAAAGCTACTCAAAACTTCCCTAACACAATATATATGATAGCATAATCACTAGGCGGGATGGTAACCCAACCACAAATCCTGCAAAACAAGCCTAGAAAAGCAAGTACAGCCTTATAGCCACCAATACAAACCAAATATGACAAGTACGAACCGAAATAAACTAATATCCAACACACTGACAATCATAACAAAGGAAAAAAGAGTATCACTCCTGCTGCTGCTGCTCATCCATGACATAATCCTCATGTCCACCACTACCCGAGGTGTCTGCTCCTGATGCCCCCAGACCCGTATCACCACCGGCTCCAGAATCTGGTCTCACGTACCAAGGGGTCAAGCCGCCATAGGGGTATGACTGAGGTGCTCCCCATGTGGACATATCCACCCCGTAGGAGTGGAAAACCCCGCTGTAATCCCCAACTCCCCTCCACCAAACCGGATGCGGTCCCGAGGTCCCAATGCCCTGAGTATACGCCATCTCATGCATGTTCCGGAGCTTCAAGGTAGAGGACACTCTCTCAGCCAGGTAGCTCTCACGTGTCTCTGGGGTGTCCAGAAAAGGGTAACTAGGAAACGGGTACTGTGGTGGTGCTGCCGGCTGTGGCTGTGTCTCAGCCATCCTCTCTCTCACTCGGCGCGGTCCTCTCCCTAGCCTGGGTCGATCCTCCTCAACTCTCACATTCTCCCCCTTCCTTGGCTCAGGCATGACTTGGAGGATCTCCGGGTCGATGAAGTATGTATGCCTCGCAAGACCTGTATCCTCATCCTCCTCCTCATCAAAATCGGCAGCCACCACTGCCTCGGGTAACGGCTCTGTCGGTGGGAGGTGCTCAGGAGCTGGTATCTTCATCCAACTCATGCCCCCACACCCTCCATGCTAGACTACCATCCTCCAAAGTTCTCAACCATTTCAGGTCCAGGAAGTAAGCTCTGTCCATGGTAGGTACTGGGGTGGCTAGAAGGGTGTACTCCGAGGAAGCCTCAAAAGAAGTTAGCTTTTCAGCTAAACATGTGGCAATAGCACCACAGCTCAGAAACCTAGTGCCAGAGGAGGCCATCAAAGCAAGACTGGCACACACCATAGCGGGAGCACTAAAGGTCACTCTCTCAGTTCGCTCAGGGTTGAGGTACGCCATCAAAAGCAACAACTCATGGGAGTTCAACTTACTCATATCTGATCTCTCAAAAAGGAGACACGACACAGCACGAACAAAGATCCTTAAGGTGACATGTTGCACATCATTGATCAACATGTTACTAGCAGTGGGAGCTGATTTCCCGGTGATACAAGGCATAAGGCGGCAAACCCCACACTCAGTCGGTATGTCACGAAGGGCTCCCTTGGGAGGCTTAGCCAAGCCAAGGTAAGAGGCAAACATGTCCATGGTCAAGACAAAGCTGGTGTTCATGAGGCGGAACTGCACAGTCTATTCCACCGGCTCGTATTTAAACGAGCTCATGAACTCAAGGGTCAGAAAGGCATACGAATGCTTTCGTAGGCGGTAAAGTCCGGTGAATCCCAAGGTCTCAAAGATGTGTCGGACTTCAGTCTCAATACCCAGATCATCTAAAATGGTCCTGTCCACACAATGGGTCGGTCTCTTCTTACGGGACTGTAAGGCCACAAAATTCTCCCGTTGGGTGTAGTCCACAAATACCACAGACGGGTATTCGGGCACAGCTGGAACTACCGGTCCACTCCCTTCCCCAACTTCGGGCTGGAAAGCCCTACCCCTCTTACTCTGCCTGGTTCCTAGGTTCAGTCTCGGCATCTGTTTCAACATACAATTTAAATATACCAACACATATGCACCAAAACGTACAAAGTACACATATTTGATCATAGAAGAATCATCTAAGTACACACTATCACCAACAATTCCCAATTTACAAGTAAAATTCCTATTCTTATAGCTGAGACGGTCTCTACAGCTGTAAAAAAAATTTTTGACATAATTAACATGAATTAACTCAACCACTACTACTTTTAGGACTCAAACCTTCAAAACATATTCATATACCACCCAAATTCGCAATTATATGAGACGAATTTCAGTTTGGGGCACTTTTAAAATGGAGTTTTAAGACAAATTTTTAGGGTGAAAATCACAAAAACCAACTCCATACATGGTGTATACAACATACATTACCCAATTTTTATCCTTTCACATGTAATAGACAACCAAAAATCGATTCAATTTCTCAAACCCTAAAAATTTCGGTCCCCAATACATTCAATTTTAATTTGATTTTTGCATCCTTAACAACAATAATCATCAAAGAAAAGTGTCTAGATCAGAATAAAACAATTAGAAACAAGTTTTAACACATGTAAACCGATTTTTCAACATGTTCTATCATCCTATGTGATTTCAATTAACCAAAAACATTAAAATAGAGTAAGCATTCATACCTTAATCAATTAGGAAGTAAAAAGGAACAAATTGGAGCAAGAAAAATACTAGATTGAAGCACCACAAGTAGCAAGAAACAAAGAATTTGAGAGGAAAAGAAGTTAGGGTTTGCGGAAGTAGGAGGAGAAATAAGGGGATTGAACAAAGAAAAGGGTTTTGAACCCGTAGATTTTTCCGGTACTGTATCCTTACTCGATCGAGTAAGTAGGGTACTCGATCGAGTGGCCTCTACTCGATCGAGTAGGAGCTACTTGGTCGAGTTTCCGTAGGAAATTCCTACTTCCTCGACGTTATAGCTTCCTAACTAGATCGAATGATGTCTACTCGGTCTAGTAGGCACTCATACTCGGTCAAGCAAGGTTAGGTACATGGTCGGAATTACGAGATTTACTAAGATTCATGCAAAATAACAACACGTGTCGATTCCAAACCAAATTCGGAAATCGTCACAGGTTACTATAATCATTCACTGCACATTATTATCATTTAAATGTAACGCAACGGTTTCACCCAACCACGGTATATATATCACTCCATTCTATAGCGAACATCACACAAAACAATTTACTACGCTATTAAATCATTTACGCATATATTTAACGAATTATTTCAAGTCTAATCCTTCGTCTACAACTTCACTAATGAAACTTATAATCATATTACTCTAAGCACTCATTTAACATTAAATTATCATGTATCATCCGAGTCTACTAGCAATGTAACTATGCCTCAACATAAACAAATTAGTCTACTCAAATTAATCATGTCACAAGCGGAAGCTTTCAACCATTCATATATCACATTCATCCATTATTATTTTGATAATTATCATCACAAATCCACAACTTTTTAACTATTATTATTATTACTATTATAAGACTTGTAAACTTTTATAGGAACTACCATTACCAACTATTTGAAGCAACCACGACCATCACCACATTCTATACACTACCCCGCACTTCTGCTCTTTCACACACACTTCTATTCGTGTACAAACTTTCACGTTTCTCTTTATCATCACACACATATTAGCTCCATTAGCAACTTCATCATATACGATTCTAGCATAACCATTACACACATGCTAACTTCAACAGAAACTTTACCACGAATAATTCTAGTATGACCACTATACACATTAGGCACATAATTGCCGACTCAACATTCCCATACCCAGTGACTGGCTTAAGCACAATGGGGCCATGATTTTGAAATGAGGGCGCCTACTCAGCCAAAATCTAGCATCAGCTGGGGCTCCCAATATACATACATCAGGTTCATTTATTAGACTCACTACGTTCATTAGGCTCATTTGTTACAGGTTCCAAAATCGTCGCTCTGATACCACTTTGTGACACCCCTCATATACCAAGGAGCCTTAATAAGACCTTCCCTAGCATATAAGGACATCACCATCTCGGTTGTCCGAGGAAAGTAATCACCAAAGGTCGATAAAAGAACATTTATAATTATTTTACAAATGATATAACCAAACTACTAATACAAAAGATACATCTCGTCAAAACTATATAAACTACTTCTGTCATTACTCGTGAGGACTCATCCCGCCAAGACTCCAGCTACCATCCAAGACAACACCTGCTAAGACTGACTGCTCACCATAAGGGATCACGGCAGACACAACAGAAACAAACAAGAAACAACCACACAAGGTCAGTAACTGAAGAAACACAACAACCACTGGCATAACAATACGGAAACAACAATAAACACACAAACCATATCTCCTCCAAGCAATCACCGTCACCGACTGTCCACTGGACCAGCCCTGCCAGTGGGGGACCGCAGCCGTTCCCATCTAAGCCTCGCTCATCATACTGAGTGATAACCCTGTCCCATTAATGTGCACATCCCCTCCCGCGGCGGGTTCCACGAAGGGCGAAACTAGGGCATGAAGCCACTCCCGCAAGTGACTCCACTCAGCCGAGTACGCACCTCGAGAACCATAGGCAATCAATCACAAACAGCTGCACCACAACAATCAACCAATGAAACAGCACACACCAATCGATTACCGTACACAATCAACCACACTAACACAACAACAATACAACAACCATCACACTAGACAACCAACAGAAACTGAGTTGGCGAACCTACCTTTAGCCAACAGTAGCAATTCCTAGATCAAAAACATGACATCAACCAAGCAAGCAACCCCTATACAAACAGCATAACAGCCTATTACTACCACCACAATCCTATAAGGAATAACAATGACAAAGATGATGATGATGACATACCTACGCATTGTATATCGCCGTCAAGACCGCTACCCGACTCAAGCAACCTATCCCCAAGGCACAAGCATCCTCAAAGGCTCCCATGGAAGGAATTAAGGTGAAGGGAAAGAGGTGAGGCGACATCTAGGTTTGAAGGAAGGAGGCGGAAATGATTTGCGATTCTAACAAAACACGATTATAAAACCTCGCTGGAAAGACGCTACTCGGTCGAGTAACTAACTTACTCGATCGAGCGGCTCCTACTCGATCGAGTACCCAAGCTAGTCGATCGAGTAGTCTCTAATCTATCGAGTACCACTCATCCCCAAAGTCTATCTTGACACAAGGCATCTCTTGCACGCAATCCTTAAGGCTAACACATGCCCCCAAGGTCGGTCAACGTTGGTCAACGGGTCCGTAAAAGGACAGGTATTATAAAAGCCATACTCTTATTTCTACTAGGTTCAGCGTCATCTTTGTTAAGAGTAATTTCATGGGCCATGAGAGCACCAATGAGTTCTTGGTAGGAGAGGTTTTCAAGATCTCGTGATTCCTCCATTGCTGTGACTTTGGCACGCCACTTTTTAGTCAGGCTCCTAAGAACCTTTCTAGCAATGTCCTCAGTACTGAACCTTCTACCTAGGTTTTTTAGTTCGTTTATAATGCTTGAAAACCTTGCGGACATACTATCCAAGGACTCATTAGGCTCCATAATGAATAGCTCATATTTTTTGCATTAGCAAATCTATTTGGTGCTTCCTAACAATGGAAGTACCTTCATAAGCTAGTTCAAGCCCATCCCATATCTCCTTGGCCGTAGAACACAAAGAAAACTGATCGAACTCTGTAGAAGTCATGCCGTTTTGCAAAAGACTTATTGCTTTTGAGTTCTTTTCGGCCTTCTTGTAGTCGGCCTCGACATAGTCCTCTTCTTTCTTTTCATAGGTCATGCCTTCAGTGGATGCAACCAAGATTTTGTGCAGTCCGTTTTGGATAATCCTCCAGCACTCCCAATTATAACCTTTCACTTAGTGAGTCATCATGTTTTTCCACAATCCATAATTCTTCCCATCAAAAACGGGACACTTGAGATATTTGGAATCCATTTATCACGTGATAGGCAGCGGAATATAAAACGATAAGATAAATAAGGACAAGATAGATCAGCCTCTTTGCGGTTAGGCAATCAAGAGCACGAGGCTCTGATACCAATTGAAGAGTCTATCGATCCGAAATACTCAAGAGGGGAGGTGAATTGAGGATTTAAAACTTTTTAAAGCTTTTTCGATTGTATGAATATAATTGATTATTTAAAGTTTATTGATTAAACTTTAACTAATCAACTAATGAATAAGTAAAACAAAATAAACAAACAAATGAAAGAGAGGAGACACACAATTTTTGAAGTGGTTCAGTTTCACAAGTCGAAACCTACGTCCACTATTCTCGATTAATAAATTTAGTACCTTTCTACGGATTACAAATTTACTAACCCAACTCGTACAACTAACTCTAGCTGTAACTCAATGAGTACCGTTAAATACTCGAGTGACTAACTTACGCTAATAAGAAAGGACTAATGATTCTTGCAAAGGTTCACATTAATGAACAAGTAAGAAATCTATTGAGCACTATTATCTTATAACGATAAATTAACAAATGAATATACGAGTTTAAAACACACGATCTTTCAAAAATAGCAAATCGGTTTTCTGCTTGAAATACACGGTTTTGCTTTGTAAAAATAAAATCAATTTTATGCTCAAGGTCTCTAATTTAAATGTTTCAAAAGCAAAGTATTTATAGGAAGGAAAAGGCAAAGCACACTCGGTTTCGTGAAACCCTAATGGCCGAAATAGGAGATATGTAAACAAATCATATCTTCTATTATTTCTTTCCTTAAAGCCTAAAAGATAATAAGGAATATTCCAAAAGATAGAATATAATTTATTCAATTATTATCTTTTCCATAAATTCTAAGATACGATAAGATTTCTTATAACAAGAATATCTTTTACCACAAACAACCATATCAAGCAAGATATAAAAGATATGTAAAGATATTCCTTACAGAATAAAATCTTTACAAAGTATACCCTAGGTTACACGAGATGTCATGGCTCATATGCCTCGTGACTCGTGCAAACCCTTGTTCAATATTTGGGTTAGAATTTAGGTCCTAGGAGTGGCTAGATAAAAACTCTAATTAGTAGCGTGGTCCAACTCATAAGTTGATCCAAAAGACTACCAATTAATGTTTAAAATAAAACCAAACACCGCACTAAACCAGGCTTTATTTAACAAATACTTGTACTAAAACATTTAAAATAAACGTTAAACAATTTTCAAAAACAATTTTGAAACAATGTATGTCGTGTATAATAAACTCAGCATCTCAATGTTATAGTAGGAGAGCTATAACATTAAGCTCTTTTACTAGTAATGTTATAGCTGCAAAGCTATAACTTTACCAATTTAAGAAATTCAATCGTAGTTATCATTACGAGACAATCACCTATACTATTCTAATCTTCATAGGAGATCTTCGAGTATAGGCTACTTCATCATCCAAGCTTGATTAATCTTTAGACGAACTTCGTCTTCACATAATACTTGAATGAATCTTCAGATAGTTTTGATCTTCAATTGAGGCTTGATCACAATATACTTCCATCACAATTCTTCTTTATTGCATGTAATAAATAAGTCTAATCTAAAAGACTTAAACAAACGATTACGCGCAACGAGTATATAAATTATAAAGCACCTTGACATCATCAAAACATAAACATATATACTATATGGTTCAACAGCCTCCTGCTGGTACACTTGTTGCTGGTACGTCGCTGGCGGTTTCTGGTGCACTGACCATTCCTGCTCTGGTAGCTAGAGGCTAGAGGGACCCTGGCGTCCAAATCTGTTATAGGACTCTAGAGGAACTCTGGGGAGCAGTTCTGCTGCCGGCATCTAGATGAATTCTGGGACCAGATCTGCTGGAGGACCCTGGTAAACTCCATGAACCAGATCTGCTAGAGGACTCTGGGGAACAACGGGGACCAGATCTTCGGCTTTGGGGAGCAGATAAACGGCTCCGGAGAGCAAATATACTGCTGGATTCCATAGGAATTTCGAGAACCAGACCTGCTGTCGGGCTCAGGCTTCTGAAGGAACTTTGGGGACCAGATCTGCTGCCGGACTCTAGTGGGACTTCAGGGAGTAGATCTGATGAGGAACTTCTGGAGGAACTCTAGAAGCAGATCTAGTGCTGGCTTCCGGGAGGGTCCCAGGAAGCATATCTACTGCTGACGTCTCGCGGAGGATCTCAGGAAGCAGATCTGCTACTGGCTTCCGGGGAGGGTCCCAGGAGCAGATCTACTGCTGGCTTCTGGCCAGGGTCCCAGGAAGCAGATCTACTGCTGGCTTTTGGATGACTTCATGGATAGAGAGGAGATCTTGCTCGCTAGTAGGCATGGCACCGGAGATTGACTTGATGACAACTTGGCTATAGAGATCGATCACCATGCCCCACGGTGGGCGCCAAACTGTTTTGGTAAATTTCTACCAATTTAGGGTTAAAGTAACCGCTCTTTTTAGCCTCGTATCGGGGGGTTAAATTATATGTGATTTGTGACGGAATATGTATGTAATTAAGACGGAGTAACGATGTAAGTAAAGTAAAGGAAAAAATAAGGAAATAATGACACAAGAGATTTTGGTGACGCGGAAAACCCAATGTGGGAAACAACCGCGGGGGGGGGTCGGAATCCTGCCAATATTCCACTATATGATAATCGGAGCATAAATACAATATACAACGGTCCGGATCTGACGACAAATAACCCGTTTTGTGAGTAAGCGAGGCAGATGGAATATTAATCAGATGTCAGTGGCTATTTGACGGATTACTACGTGGAACTTGGGCTGTGGTGGTTTTCACATGGTAATTATTGGATGATGAAGGGAATGATGTCATTGATTGTGGCCATTGTTTATAAGTTATACGTAAGTATGGTGTTGAGTGGTTGCTCCTTGCTTGCCTGCCTCCCCTTTGTTGTAAGCCGTTGTGTGTGTTCCTGTGTGTATGTGAATATAGATCCCTTCTCTTGTTTGTCTTCCTTGTATTAATAGTGAATAAACTCTAGTGGGTTTATTAGGGTTCTCCACTTATTTGTCGTGTTCCTCTGTAACAACCCGGATTATAAAACAACGGAAAAACTTATATAAAAGAAATATCAGAGTATAATACTGATAAAAGGGTCAAGGTGGCGGAAACACATGACCAATCCGGTTCACTACTAAACCAAAACAACTAATACTGTTGGAGTGTCCCCGACAATAATGCGATCACAATTGTCGATCATGATGATCACATGTTTAAATCTCATTTTTAAGAATACGTAAGGGATGATTCATTTTATAGTCAACTGATCAACATTAATCGGTAGCGATTGGCTTGCTACGATTTGACGTTATCATGTCGGGACGGTGGTGGTCGGGCTGATCCCTTAAGGTCACACCTAAAGGATGATGCCCTAATCTGTAAAATTGATTAATTGTATGACGATACAAGTTAATCAATTCCTTAAAATTGAATAATTCAATTTGTGAGAGAGAATATTGATATCTTATTATAATGGGATTAAATAAGATTTATTTTAGTAATTGAAATATTTTATTACTAAAATTGTTTATTGTTTGTGAAACGATAGAGATGAGAATTAATGGTTAATTATAATTACAAGATGTTGTGAATTATAATTAAATGACCCATTTTATTTATGTGATCAAGTATTACTAGTCAATTTGTTGTATGTAATTTAATTAATTCATAAAATGATATTTATGTGATTAATATGCATTAAATTAATTAATAACATGTATCATACTACATGTGACATATTGTGTGACAAGTGACAAATTGACAAAAATAAAATAGTAGTCCATTTTAAGTAAATGGACCGAAATGAAGAAGGTTGGTGGATGGTGGTGTTTTATTTTAATAAGCTAAAACAAACATCATCATAACACTACTTACCTAGCCTTACATGTCTAAGGTTTTGATAAGAACAAAAGGGAAAAGGGAAGGACCATATATTGGTCTCCCAACCTCCCAAAACCGTGACCCCCTTCAATATACTAGAGATTTTGTTCTCTACCTATTCAACTCATGCATGTTCATTCATACACATGCATAACTTTCCTCTCTCTCACATTATTGTTCATCTTTCTCTAAAAAAACTAGAGAAATGATGATTAAATTTGTTCAATCACATTACTAATATTATTAATGTAATATATGAGTATTAGTAATCAATTTTAAGGTAAACTACTAAAAAAATATCTAGCACATTTTATTTAGTAGAGATAAGGGATAATCTTGGGTGCAATCAAGAGGAGTGGCTTCTATACTTGAAGTCTTTGGAGGATCATCCTAACATATGGATAGATCAAGAACAAGTGAGGTAGGAGACTTCACTTGTGCCCAAAATGGTCGAAAATTAGATTGTGAGAAATCGTTTTTCCTCATCTCCTTTTATTAAGTTTGCATGCATAAGATCCTTAAGTTTTATGACTAAAACTTTAAACTAAAATATGTAATATGTAAAATATGATTTCCAACAAATACATTATTCAAAGGTTCTTAAAAGATAAAGCAAACTCCTATTTTATTATTAAGCTCGCTTCGCACATTCCCCAAGCAAGCATCAACCAGTCACCAACATCTGAACAACCTGAGAATGGGGGTCGACAATCAGTCAGGAGTAACTAGATGCTGTCCTAGTCATGTTTACAACAATTGAATATAACTAACAATCATTAACAACTGAAATGTAAAGCCAGTAAACATGCGAGACCATCTATACTCATGAAAACCCAACATAGCTTACCATGACTTAATTAATCTTAAACGGATGCAAACATGCAAACCTAGACCATATGATACCACTAGACCATGAATACTTACAAGACTAGTAGCGACAAATGGCCCACAACATCCTAAGGCACAAAGCAAGCATTAAAGCATAGCAAACATGGTGACACATAATCCACAGCAACAGAAGGCATAAAGCTAGCAACAAAGCATAGCGAATAGAGCGAACGCCCGTTAGAGCGTATAACCACTGCCTCTAACTTGCCAGAGCGTATAACCACTGCCTCCATCGGTGTGGAGCGTATAACCACTGTCTCCACGGTACTATGTATAGCATATAACCACTGCCTATATGTCTAAGACCTGGCCAGACTCCCGGTGCAAACTGAATGACACTCGGGACACAGAGCGTATAACCACTGCCTCTGGCCACCCCCGAACACAGACCAAAACAAATTCCGCATCAATGGGTGGCGTTGGTTCATTCCGATAGTATATAACTGATACTACCGTCATCTATTCAAACCATCCAACAAACAAATGCACGGTATAACTGATTATACTAAGATGCGTGAACAACATCACGACTCAACTCATAGGATAGTATAACTGACCATCCTATTTATTATATGAACAAGAGTAACCAAAGATATATGCAAACACTACGTCCTATAATAACTGAACACAACACAACATGTGAACAAGTATAAGCAACCAATGTTATAGTAACTTCAACTATAACTTTAATATTTAACCATTAAATGTTATAGTAACCCTAACCATAACATGAACTCTGGATGCGAGGTTATAGTAACCGGAGTCGGTTTTTAAAATAATGCTGAAAAATAAAATATTTATCGTTTTGGGTCGGTTTTGAAACTATTTGTCAAAATAGTGTCTACGTAGACTCGGGTTTTCCAAACCTGGAACACGGGATAGACACGCCATTAACAATGGCGTGTTTACTGTCAAACTAATAATTAAAAAAAAAAAAAAAAATTGGAGACCCGCCATTAGATATGGCGTGTATGTCAACCAAATAAATTCCTGCCTTTTTTCTTCATATTTCACAGTTTCGTGCTCAATTTCTTCCTTTATTAAATAGCCATCATCATCATCATCCGCGAGCACCACCACAAGCACCACCTCACCGGCACAACCTCACCACGACTCCTATTTGATTTACGCATCACCGAACCATACATCATACTTTCCGATTACGAATCACTACCAAGTACCAACGCTGCTATATATGCAGATCTAATTGATGAATTGTTGAGGAGCGGTGGCGACGACGAGGAATACCTATCCGGATAATGGAGGTTGCGTCAATTTGTGGGGTGCGATTGACCATGGTTATGGTGAAGGTGGTGGGTGGTGCTAAGGCTAAAAAATGGTGATAACTTAATTGTTCAGGCGATTTCTTTGGAATGCTTATGGTGGTTTACATGATTGGGAGATGACGGAGATGATATAATGGAATTAGAGGAGTGATGTTGATTGATTGTTGTGGGTAGACAATGAAAAGGCAGAAGGGCTATTGAGAAATTAGCAGGTGAAGTACTGTAGAATGGGTAGCACTAGCAGTAGAGTACATGATTTATGAAACCCAAAGACACGCCAGTGCCAATGGCGTGTCCTAACTTTAATTTTTTTTTTTTTCGAAAAATTATATTAAACACGCCATTGTTAATGGCGTGTTCGTTCCGTGTTTTAGGTTTTGAAAACCCGAGCCTACGTGGACACCATTTCGACAAATAGTTTCAAAACCGACCCAAAATGAAAAATATTTTATTTTTGAGCATTATTTTAACCATAACTTCAACATATATAACTTGAAGTTATACTTACCTCAACCATAACCTTGGCACGTAACTCAAAGTTATACTAGTTCCAACTATAACCTTGAGCCATAAATCTCAGAGTATGTTTGTTTCAACGATAACCTTAACTCGTATCCAATGTTATAGTAGATTCAGCTATAACCTTGATTTATATTTCCAAGGTTATACCTGTTTCATCCATAACTAGAGTAACTACCCAAAGTTGTATTAACTTTACCTATAACACTTGAATCATCATCAAAGTTATACTAGCCTTAGCTATAACTATGAGAGAACCCTTGGTCGCCTATCATGCCGCCACTAGGGTTTGATTCGTAAACCCTAATTGCACCCATGACACCCATAATAAACATGTAAACAATATACGAGACATAATTAAAACACTAAATCATATACAAACCTGCGAAAACATAATTAACATGATAATAAACAATCAAAACATGTACTAATCATATAAATCAATCATTAAATCACATTAATTACATTAATTTGCATAAACACAATTAAAGGAAAACACCTAGTTTTGTTTTTAGCAATTAATTATGCGAAATGAGAATGAAAACTCCATGAAATACATGACCAACAAATCCTTGCGTCCAACACGTGTCAACGTCCCCAAAACCGACATCAAAGACGCACGAATCCAAATCCATGAAAATACCATAAAAGACTTTTCTTCTTCTTTACCTATTAAATAAGAGACCTTAAAGGTAGGTCTAAAGGTCCATACAAATAATTCTCATAAAAATATTTGGAGAATAAATTATTGTAAAGATAAGAGCAAGGATTGTGAAAATATAATTTTCTTTTGAATTTGGAAGAAGGAAAGATATTCAACAATGGAGACAAAGGGAGAAAAGAGAACAAAAGAGAGAAATAGAGGAAGAGGCGTGCGGCGTGCGGCTTAGTGTAGTGAAAACAAAACATTTGGTTTGACCTAGTTGCTTGCTAGGTTAAATTTATTTATAAGAGGATTATCTAATGGGCTTTGGGTCCATTAGCTCATACAATGGATTATCTGATTACAAAACCAATTGGATATTATTAAAACGCTAGGAGAGCTTAAATAAGAAAAGAAATTATTAAATTAAAATAGTCAAATCGTGCCCGGACATTTTAACCCTTCCAAAAGTAAATTATAATGAGAAATAATAAAATAGAGAACGAAGACGATAAATATAAATATTTCCAAACTACATTAACAAATATCGAAATAATTAATTTAATAAAATACTTTTATAATAAAATATTATTATAAAATACGGGGTGTTACAATCCAACCCCTAAAAAGAAGTTTCGTCCTCGAAACTTGAAATTCAAAGACAAGATCAAAAGAAGGTAAGAATTACAAGTGATCATCAACAAAGGTCATCTCGGAATCCTAACCGCTGCGCACTCTGATCCATATCCAAACTCAAACGAAAGAAAAAGATATCCAAATCCTCAATGTTATTATCATCTTCACACACTCTACAATCCCAAAAGTTACATCAAACTCATACCATCAAAGATCACGCTAACTCATATCATCTCAATCCAAAATGATCATTAAGCTAACATCTAGTCCTCATATTTGAAACACTCATCCTACTACCATTAACCATCATTCCAAACATATATGCTCTCTCATACTTCGTGAGAACTTATTACTATTACTCCAAGTCAGATAACTTTCAACAACCACTTTAATTCCAGCTCATCATTCACCACAAGATCTGGCATTGACCAAACCTCAAAATAGATTATCTTTAAACAAGGAAAATCTTTCGAATGAGAAAACTCTTCCTTTCATGAGTGTCATTAAAATTATTGCTACCATAATTTCCTCATGTTGGTAGGGCTTACTTCCATATACAACCTCTTAAGCTCTAAAGACTTTACCATAAAATTCGATAGTTCTTGATATACATTAGTATCTAAAGTCATCAATCTCAAACCTCAAACTCTGACTAGACTGTCAAAATCCTATCCAACCTCAATCTCACCCCAACATCATTAGTCGCACTCGCAAGACCCAATCATTTCCTTTGAGCACTCATGATCACGGCATTACTATGCACCAACAATCATACACCATATATTAAGCTAGTACCTATTGTACCACAAACCACTTGCCATCAATAACGCATTTCTATCAAAGCATAAAAATAGTATCACCCTACAAGCCATATCATCCATGTCCATATAATGATAAAGCTTATATCCTCAATTTCTAATCACAGTTTACTATCCATGAATATTATCTCAACATCACAAAACCACCACAAGACTGTATAAATCTATGTCCTTTTAATTAAACACTCATACTCTTAAATGAAACATGTTTAGCCCCAGATAGAACAAACAAACATCTATGTACCCTTAAGGTAAAGCATCTTTAGATTTCAGAGCTCAATACAACACTTTTAATACTCCTTCTCCAAAGCTCTATATGTTATCTCAATTCACACTCGTATACAACTATGTCACTATGTTCTCAACCTCAAATAACCAAATATCAAACTCAAAGTATCTACATCACTCGCCAAAGGATCCAAGCTCCCACTACGAGATGATCACAAGTAGCTCTAAATAGATTTCAAACATTTTCAAGTTACCATGAAAGAATAAATAACTTGCAAACCAAACAAAACATTTTCGGCAATACCACAAGGCAAAAGAACACATTCCTTTCGGAAGTAAAAGCTTAGGGAGAAATAAATGTGAAAAGGGTATTTTCAATAGTTCAAAGAAGAAGGAACTAGAGTTGAAATAAAGAACAAATAGAGAGCAACAATAGATGAAACAGATAGAGGACAAAGATAAAAGAAACTGTTGGTCCGAAGGCTCAAATAGAAGAGGTATGGTTAACACGTGCAAGGATGACAAAGATAGACGACTCCAAAAACTAGTTTATTTATGCGAAGACGACACTTTAAGATAAAATAAATAAAGCACGATAACCAAGGTCTTACAAATATCGTACAATCATCACTCAAGGTAACAACGTCTCGTAACATCCTCTCATCATATCTCCAAAACCAACAAATCTCTATATAATTGCCCCTTCACAATCACTACATTCCTCATTTCATCAACTGATCTCAAAACCTTTAACTCTCAAGATCTTCAACTCTCAAGATCTTAAACTCTCAAGACATCCAACTCTCATGTCCTTCCATTCTCAAGAACCTCATTTAATCACACTTAACAAATCCATCCATAGTAATCTCTATAATCCACAAAAGATGAACACCACGATACATTAGAATCATCGTCAACACGGTCATTCACTAAGGCAACACTTGAACACTTTAAGATAAATGTCTCACAAGTCCATAAATACAGTTCACTCATTTCAATCAATCTTTTAAAAGGTACGATAAGTAAATAACTCCTCAACGGATAAATCAAAAAATCTTTCATAACTCACTAATTGCCATTAATAATTCTTACTCCTCAAATATGGTATTCCAATTACAAACGAGTATAGTCTCCAAAATTCCCAACGTGCTTAATCTAAGTCCACAATAACATTCAATTCATTTCAAGCATTTTTTTCTCGATCCATAAATATCTCACATAACCTTTCCCTTAGCACGTGGCAGAACTCAATAATTCGACCTATTAAGAGGATAAGCCTCAATATTCCCAAATATAACCACAAGATAAATCCACTCATTATGTCCCTCACTTCTTGCAAAACTATGAAACCACAATCATGCATCTTTTGCCTCATAACACCACCCTCTATCGTCAATAAGGATTTCCTCAAATATATAAAAGAACATAACACCTATAATCCCAAATAATTCATCGTCAAAACAACATCTATTCCCAAAGTAAACTTCATCTCAAAAACCTCTAATCACAAAGTAAACTCCTTCGTTACCATAATAATAATAATAATAATAATAATAATAATAATAATAATAATAATAATAATAATAATAATAATAATAATAATAATAATAATAATAATAATAATAGTAATAATAATAATAATAATAATAATAATAATAATAATAATAATAGTAATAATAATAATAATAATAATAATAATAATAATAATAATAATAATAATAATAATAATAATAATAATAATAATAATAATAATAATAATAATAATAATAATAATAATAATAATAATAATAATAAACGCTCTTTTCTTTCACACTTGAACATCCCAATAATTACCATCAATCCTAACTTGTTGCCTCAAGAAACCACAAGAAGATCAACCTCGAAATCGCCTCAAACAAGGACATCACCATCAAATGATCCAAAAGGATGAAAGTACGATAAGAGTAAAGCTCGGGTTATCAAAGGATCAAAAGTTTTGACCGACATATAACCAAAATGCACGACACGTAATATGCAAAGGAGATTTTCAAAATTGACCGTCTTTAGAATCAACAAAACATGCTCGAAAAAGTCATACATGAACAACACTTTATACAATTAATGACGAAACAAAACATCAAGTCATAAACAACACAATATATAAACTATACATTTAATACAGTTAATAATGATAAACATTAAGACATAAACAAATAAATACATGAACAAAACATGTAATACAATTAATAATTATACGAAACATTAATTAAGGTATAAATAAACAAGTGCAATAACAACACATGTAATACAATAAATAACGATGAGAAACAATAAGATATAAACAAACAAGTCCTTAATTGTTTCTACCCCATTTACTCTCACTCATTTACTAAGTCAATTTATTTTAGTCATTAACTACGCGAGAGTTGGGAGCATGTTCGCTCTGATACCAACTGTAACAACCCGGATTATTAAACAAAGGAAAAACTTATATAAAAGAAATATCAGAGTATAGTACTGATAAAAGGGTCAAGGTGGCGGAAACACCTGACCAATCCGGTTCGCTACTAAACCAAAACAACTAATACATTATTCAAAGGTTCTTAAAACATAAAGCAAACTCCTATATTATTATTAAGCTCGCTTCGCACATTTCCCAAGCAAGCATCAACCGGTCAGCAACATCTGAACAACCTGAGAATGGGGGTCGACAATCAGTCGGGAGTAACTAGTTGCTCTCCTAGTTATGTTTACAACAATTGAATATAACTAACAATCATTAACAACTGAAATGTAAAACCAGTAAACATGCGAGACCATCTATACTCATGAAAACCCAACATAGCTTACCATGACTTAACTAATCTTAAACGGATGCAAACATGCAAACCTAGACCATATGATACCACTAGACCATGAATAGTTACAAGACTAGTAGCAACAAACGACCCAAAACATCCTAAGGCACAAAGCTAGCATTAAAGCATAGCAAACATGGTGACACACAATCCACAGCAACAGAAGGCATAAAGCTAGCAACAAAGCATAGCGAATAGAGCAAACGCCCGTTAGAGCGTATAATCACTGCCTCTAACTTGCCAGAGCGTATAACCACTGCCTCTAGCTGACGGAGCATATAACCACTGCCTGCAACGGTGTGGAGCGTATAACCACTGCCTCCACGGTACTATGTATAGCGTATAACCACTGCCTATATGTCTAAGACCTGGCCAGACTCTCGGTGCAAACCGAACGACACTCGGGACCTAGAGCATATAACCACTGCCTCTGGCCACCCCCGAACACAGACCAAAACAAATCCCGCATCAACGGGTGGCGTTGGTTCATTCCGATAGTATATAACTGATACTACCGTCATCTATTCAAACCAGCCAACAAACAAATGCATGGTATAACTGACTATACTAACATGCGTGAACAATATCACGACTCAACTCATAGGATAATATAACAGACCATCCTATTTATCATATGAACAAGAGTAACCAAAGATATATGCAAACAGTACGTCCTATAATAACTGAACACAACACAACATGTGAACAAGTATAAGCAACCAATGTTATAGTAACTTCATTTATAACTTTAATATTTAACCATTCAATGTTATAGTAACCCTAACCATAACATGAACTCTGGATGCGAGGTTATAGTAACCTCGACCATAACTTCAACATATATAACTTGAAGTTATACTTACCTCAACCATAACCTTGGCACGTAAGTCAAAGTTATACTAGTTCCAACTATAACCTTGAGCCATAAATCTCAGGGTATGTTAGTTTCAGCTATAACCTTAACTCGTATCCAATGTTATAGTAGATTCAGCTATAACCTTGATTTATATTTCCAAGGTTATACATGTTTCATCCATAACTAGAGTAACTACCCAAAGTTGTATTAACTGTAGCTATAACACTTGAATCATGATCAAAGTTATACTAGCCTTAGCTATAACTTTGAGAGAACCCTTGGCCGCCTATCATGCTACCACTAGGGTTTGATTCGTAAACCCTAATTGCGCTCATGACACCCATAATAAACATGTAAACAATATAAGAGACATAATTAAAACATTAAATCATATACAAACATGCGAAAGCATAATTAACATGATAATAAACAATCAAAACATATACTAATCATACAAATCAATCATTAAATAACATTAATTACATTAATTGGCATAAATACAATTAAAGGAAAACACCTAGTTACGTTTTTAGCAATTAATGATGCGAAATAAGAATGAAAAGTCCATGAAATACATGACCAACAAATCCTTGCGTCCAACACGTATCAACGTCCCCAAAACCGACATCAAAGACGCACGAATCCAAATCCATGAAAATACCATAAAAGACTTTTCTTCTTCTTTACCTATTAAATAAGAGACCTTAAAGGTAGGTCTAAAGGTCCATACAAATAATTCTCATAAAAATATTTGGAGAATAAATTATTGTAAAGGTAAGAGCAAGGATTGTGAAAATATAATTTTCTTTTGAATTTGGAAGAAGGAAAGATATTCAACAACGGAGTCAAAGGGAGAAAAGAGAAATAAAAAGAGAGAAATAGAGGAAGAGGCGTGCGGCTTAGTGTAGTGAAAACAAAACATTTGGTTTGACCTAGTTGCTTCCTAGCTTAAATTTATTTATAAGAGGATTATCTAATGGGCTTCGGGTTCATTAGCTCATACAATGAATTATCTGATTACAAAACCAATTGGGTATTATTAAAACGCTAGGAGAGCTTAAATAAGAAAAGAAATTATTAAATTAAAATAGTCAAATCGTGCCCGGACATTTTAACCCTTCCAAAAGTAAATTAAAATGAGAAATAATAAAATAGAGAACGAAGACGATAAATATAAATATTCCCAAAATACATTAATAAATATCGAAATAATTAATTTAATAAAATACTTTTATAATAAAATATTATTATAAAATCCGGGGTGTTACATCCTCAAGGTAGAGTTTGGTAATAACTTGGACTTTCCTTATTCAGAATATGACAATAATTAGGATTTCCTTGTCTTACCCGGGATCTTATTAATATCTTAGTCCAAGTCGAACTCTTCTTCACCTGCTGTCGAATTATTCTGCTTCCAGGCCTGCCTCCCTGGCTCGGTCCATGGGTCCGACTCCCCATGTACGTTATATGTACATTGCTCATTAATTACCCACTTATCTCGTGCCACGTAGCCCAGGCAAAATACGGTAATTTTGGCCCTAACAACTTCCATGATTTCACTCTCATTACCTATGTGACAGGGTCCGTAATAAAAAAATGTTCGAATTAATCACATTCCCTTGACTATACAATCAACTATCTCATGTTATCATATGGGTTCCTCAAGTCAAAACACGAGGTCAAACTCATTCTGTAACTCCCTATTCTCATAGGTAATTCCCGACTCTTGATATTGTCCTCTCACAACTCTCATGACCATACACATATACATGCAACAAAATTCATATCATATTCGAAAATGTATTATTTCGTAAGATAATTACAAAGTAACTGCGTATTACGACCCAATTACTCCAACAACCTCTGTTGATATTCATCGTGCCATGTGCATGTCACGTCAAGTCTACCAAATGATCACGCGTGTTTCCTCCATCCACTATAACATTTTGCTTAACATGCACGCTACCGTTTAGACGAAGATTACGATACTCTATCATGCATTTAGTAATCATTAAAAGACATATAAATGGCACCCATCATGTAACATGGACAGGTTCAAGATTATCATGGTGACTATCACATGCTACACAAGATTACTATATCACTTTGTTGTTGTGTTACTCTAGTCAAATTAATATTTGCCAATTAAACGCTTTAGGGTGATGAAATGCCATATAACATTGCTAGACATAAACAATTCATGAGGACACTAGTCATACGAGGGTAAGGTGTTCGCCTAGACGCATGGTGAATGACACAAACATAAAATGTGGGGTATAAGTCCATTACTCGGTAAAACATGTGCAGGCGAGTCCTAAGACAGGTCAGTCGGTCAAGCCTGGGTCGAGAAAGAGGCACTCGGTCGTGTGGAACCTACTCGGTCTACTACAGCCCCTACACGGTCCACTATACCCTCACTAGGCCTAGTATAGCTCACACTAGGTCCACTGTACAGCCATGTCTCACTCGTGAGTAGATTCCGTCAAGCCTAAAGGTCCTCTCACGCATCCCAAGGTTCATTTATCAGTCTCTAAATATCCGGGTATTACACATAAACTCTCGACCAAATCCTAAAATGATAGAGAGGTACATCAGTGACTTTTTCTGAACGATTTGATTCGTTAAAGAACCAAACGAACTTCTCGCAATGCCAAGGTTGTCCTTCTAGTGCCCTCGCCTTGGCTCGTTCCAAATCGAACCAAAATGCAATGGTTTTATCCTTTGCATCCACCACGTTTCCAAGAATTGACTTAGACGGATTTCATAACCAAATCATCGTATTTATTGTCGCTTTGACATTAATTGCCCTGGATACCCACAATTTCCCGACAAGCATAGATTTGCCATCAGTCACATCTAGACCTGTCAAAATTTGACCCGACCCGCCCGACCCGTTTCTTTAGGGTTACAAACCTGGTTTTTTTTACCCGCGATCCGTTTTACCCGAACCCAAAATGAACCGTTATTTTAGGTCGAGACCCGACCCGTTGGGTCAAAGGTAAATCAAGAATTTTATTAAAATATTAATATTAATATATCATATTTGAATAAATAGTTAAATTTTTTATTATTATTTAAAATTACAAACACAACTGAAAAGTCAATTTTTAATAACTTTTATAATATTTTATACTAAAATAATTATTAAAAAAACTTTATTTTAATAATTAAGTCAATATAATTAATGTAAACATTGAATATGATTAAATTATTAATTTTAAATGTCTTACATTTTTAAAAAAAAAAAATTTAATTAAAAAAATCATTTAAGAAAGACGTTATAAATTATTTCTTGACTCGTATTCTGACCCGACCCAGGACCCGACCCGTTTGACAGGTTTAGTCACATTATTCTCATCCTCCCATTCAAACGTCGTTTACCCACACCCTTCGCGGCTCACAATCGGCACCTTATCTTTTGGGTTTAACTCCCGCGTGTTACTCATCGTTTGTACCTGCATAGAGAAGCAAAGAAACACAAGAAAAAAAAAACAAAACGCCCTATCTCACGATCAAGAGTGTAATGTGGATTTGAACGATTCCAAATTTCCTTAAAATTTAGTCCTGACTCCTCTCAATCTTAATTCCGATTCGAGTTAAAATTTGGTGGCGACTCCTCTAAATCTTAATTCCGATTCGATACCTCGCTTCGAGTTGAAATTGAAGGTCAAGCCAGTGTTGCGTGTCCACAACTATACATTTTATATTCGACTACCCTATATTCATATCCAAATAAACAGCTGGAATTATAAAATAAGATGATATGCCGCAAAAATGTGAAGAGCCTCTACCAGAAAGATTGATGCCTCAAATGGCCTGTGGTCAGTGGACAAATGTTAGCGAGTACAGTATACTGATACTGATACTATGTTGGCATACGCTATTGTATGCAAATACAAGTACATTTGTTATTACATGTCGCAGAAAAGCGTGCTAATTTACCGTTCAGCAATAGGTCACCCTTCTCATTCGCCTACATATGTTGCTATGCCCATCAGACTTCTCGTCATCTTCTTCCATGCTTGAGGAGTTGCGCTTCCTGGATATGTCGAAGTTTAATGGGCTTTCTGGGGAACGTGATTTATGCATTTCCGAGTTTGAGTGGCCCAATTCAGGCTTATCTCTACCCATCTTTTGACCGACTGATGAATGAGTAGGTACCTTTCGCACATGGAGCCTATATTTCTGCACCAGACATTGAACTTTTATGATTGGTTTCCTATTTAGACATTTATTGGAGAAGGTAAAATCCTTGTTAAATGATCAATGGTAAAGTTATTGATGATCATGAGTAGCATTACATGATATGTTTATATTTCACATTTACACGGTACAATGAAGTTCAACAGTAACATGTCATTAGACCGCGCAAAATCTACGACAACACCATCTTGAATTGATGAACTCCAACAAACCAAGCCAAATAGAGGTTAAAAAGCAAGTTTCCAAATGTTCACAAGCAAATTGTGAACAATGGCAAGGACACGTCTCTCATTACACTCAAGCAAACATTATAGGGAACTATCCATCTCATGGCCTTACCGACCAAAACAAGTTCTGTGCTTCAAGATAACAGGCAGCAAAGCATGCATGACATCCTTTCTTCTCTCCACATATAATTTTCCGCAGTTAACTACTCCGTTAGTCCTTAGTTTATTTGGCAAGAAAAATGTGAAGTTATACTCCTTTCTCTCAGTCAATAGTTAAGTCCGAGTATTCAATATTTCATCAAAAAATAAGAAAGTCCAATGAGATTTATTAACCACAATTGAGTGGACTAGTAGTTAGACAACCGTTACTCTTTAAAACCGTAGTACTCCGTATGTCGTACAATGAGAATTTGCGATTAAAAGAACCATGACAACCAAAAGAAAAGGATGTAAGCTAGAATAGCAGGAGTAGCAGCATGATACTGACCTGTAAATGGCTTTTAACCTCATCATTTGTAAGACCATCCACTTGCATTAGGTCTCTTATCTGTTTAGGTGTGGCCACTGCAAAACCAACCCATTTCAACAACTAATCAAACACTAATCATCATTGAAATAATTAATGCTAATGCTAGATTTCCATCATATCTCAACTACTTCAATAAATAATACTCCCTCCGTCCCGGTCATTTGTTGTCCTTTGGTTTTGGCACAAAGACCAAGGAAAGAGGAGAGAGCCAATAGCTAAATGACATGTGGAACAAATTGAGTGTGAATGATCAATTTACTCATCAAGTTCATTCTTAAAATAGAAAGGACAACAAATGACTGAGACACCCCAAAATAGAAAAGGACAACAAATGACCGGGACGGAGGGAGTACTAGTGGGTTTTCCTTAAGACCATTTTATTTATAAAACGGATCCAAATACTAGCACATATATGGCGATAACAAGGACAGCTTTTTTGGCATTTCCTCTACAACATGTCATGTCCTTTGGTATCTAGCTATTTGACTCGTCTTAAAATTTTAAGAAAGACCTTTTGTGATTGCCCACAAATGATTAACTGAAGAGCAATACAACCCCAGTAAACTTTATCTACTTCCTCTTTTGATCATTTGATCCAGATGTGTAAAGAAACACTAAATTAGTTGCATGATTGATTACATTGCTTAATACAACATATAATCACAATTTTCAAAGATCCTGAAATTAGGAATTCTAACATTGCAAGATACCAGAAAATGACAAAACTTATGGTTATCCCAATTCTAATCTCTACTACACAAATTAGATAAGAGAGACGTCCAAAATTGAAGATAAGATTATATTGCTGAAAAGTTCATATTATTCAACCCATTTAGAGTATTATAATAATTGTTAAGTAAGATGTGTTTTAGAGAATTGGTCATCAAAGATTTCTCCATCAAAACAAGCAGACAAATCATAAGCCTTTAGGTATAAAGATTGTTGATTACATATGTTTACTATATCATAATCATGCAAATAAAATACAATATCTCTTGGTTTATTCCCACTCCAAGGGAATTATACTCACCATTACTCTTCGTTTCTTAATTCACAATTTCACATTCACTCTAATGCACACCAATATTCAAACATTATTTCACTAGCTTTACGACAATAGCAATCTTTTTTTATGATAACTTGACGACAATGTTTTACAGAGTATCTATCTAGCTAGTACTAGCTACGAGTTCTTTAGAATTGCTCGATTTTTAAAAGTTTATGAGGAGTATTTTAATTAAATTGGGCAATTCTTAAGAATCAGAGGGAGGACAAAAATAACAACATATGACTGGGTTACGATGAACGCAATTAAGAACACAAATAGAGTATTTTAAAACAGACCATAGTAAAAATTGGGTTGGAAATTGCACCAAATGACGGCTACTTTACAATTAAATTAAATTCATCTAACATGTAGCAAAATTGAGCAAAGTTGCAGCAACAAACCTTGGGAACCACCAAGCTTTTCAAGGGCATCAATAAACCGACAATGAAGCTCCGGCGACCAGCTCCGTCTTTGTTTCCTCTCTGCAGTGTGACATGCGGGTCTAGGCTCTGGTCTTCCGGTTCTATCCTCCGAAACAGGTTGAACAACCATATAATTATAAGCTGGTCTACCCACTGCCGGAGTCGCTAGCGATAATGTGGGAGCTTTGTCATCATCTTCCGCTTTCCGGCTACCTTCCTCCTCTTGATTTCTCTGTTATATAGAATTATTGATTTATACACCAGAAACACACAAAAGTTGCATCAACCAAAAAAGCATACAGGAGATAATAAAAGTAATTACCAGTAATTTATACGAAAACATCATACTTTGTTTGTATATAGTATAATTACATGTACCTGGGGACTCAGGCATCCCCAACCATCACCTTAAGAATTTGATCAAGACGGTCCTCTCACAATTAGGTGAATTTTACTAGGTGATCAACAATTATTTTTAATGTAAACCTGTCGTATACAATTCCTTCCGATCACATACAATTTTACTAGGTGATCAACAATTATTTTTAATGTAAACCTGTCGTATACAATTCCTTCCGATCACATACAATTAAGTATGACGGGATGGTTACAGCACTATAATAATGAAACAGATACCAGCAATCGTAATAGCAACCCGACCGTCTCATATTATAAGAGTAGAAATTTAGAATAAGTAATTACCGGAGCCCAAAGCTGAGCAGAGCTCATCCAGTCCTTCATCTCACCAAATTTATCCTTCAGCTGTACCCGTCTCTCCTCTCCTTTCTTCTCCATCTTCTTCAACTTTCCAATCGCTGCAACAACATTAAACCCTCCTCCGTTAATAAAACCCATGTACAAAACTTAATCAACAAATTAAAAAAAAAAACAAAAAAACAGTAATTAATTAAACGAACCATCATTAAGTAGAGAAAAAGAAAGAGGAAGTTCACGCTGAAATGCTTGGATCTTTTTGAGTTCATCTTCAAGTCCATTAATAAAGTGATTAAACTTATTATATTGATCATCAGAATTAACCGATGGTGGACTTAAATCTAAGCTAAGTTCCGGCAAACAATACACCATTTTTTTTAATTTTAATTTTAATTATTTGGGTTATAATAACATGAGAATAAAAAGATAGGGATGAGGAAAATGGGAGGCGTTGAAGAAGACATACGGTATATATCCATATGGAGAGAATAATATGGGATGCGAGATCGTTTCGTCGCATATATAGAATCTTGGAATATTGTGCTTTCTTCAACAAAATAAAATCTTTTGGGTTTTGGTATTAAACAGTTCTACAATCAAGGGTTGGAAATTAAAGATTTGTAAAATCAGGGGTCACCGCGTCACGGGCCATCCAATATTATTTGGATCAATAAGTCTTCCTTAAGACGGATGGTATCCGTCTTAAGTGTAAGACGGGTCAAGTATATATCATATTGTATGATATGGGTAAAGTAGACCCATGCCCCATCTATTTGTAGGCTGCAAAAGAAAAGATGTAGGGTAAAAGAAGATGTGACTATATAGTACAATGATTGGACATTTAGTATTAAAATATTAAATAAATGTGACTTATTAATTTCATCAACTATTTATTTCATTTTCAACATAGAAACACCATCTTTAATTCCTTATCCTCTTTATTTTTTTTTCATTCCTCCATTCCTAAACACCAAAAAAAATTCACATTTTATAGTTCCTTTTCAGTTTCTTTTGTCCATTAAATTTTACTGGTGTATTTATCACGATATTTTAGTAAATGTTACCATTTACTAACTTTTTGTAACCATATTTTATTACGTGTAATCTATTGACCTAGTATCATAATAGTGAACTGAAATGGTTACTGCTATTATTTAAATGGTCGTATATTATAAATTTGTTAAACAAGTTTCAATAACTAATATATGACCAGTTTAAGGCTAATTGTTTAGGGTTTTTTATAATTTGTTTGCATGTAACAGATGGGAACATATTGCATAAATAACTCAACATATCAAACAAGTATATGAACATGTACTAATGTGTAATATGTTCCCATTATGCAGATGTTTGTTTACATTAATTACTGAATGTAAGTTATTTGATAGGTAACATATTAATAACCTAAACTAGTGACATATTGGATAATTTACTTAACATTTTATAATGTGTAATATGTCAGTATTTCGCAACTATATGTTTATATGTTTCTACAAAATATACAGTTGTTAAATTGGTAACATATAATACAATGAAGCTAACATCTTGTAAATTATTTCACGGCCATCCAAGGATTGTGAGAATAATAAAATATGATAAATAATAGAAAGAGCAGTAGAAAAAGTTTAGGTGATGACTGATGCATTGGTTTCTCAGTTAAAAATAAATTACATTATTAAATAATGACTAGGTTGTACCTTCACGCTACATACAGTATTATATACTAAATGCCACATCACCCCCACATGTTACATAGTACATAACCCAGCCCATTTACAAATAAAATGGTACATATTCGACCCGTCTTATACTTAAGACAAATACCTTTCGTCTGAAATAAGAATTTGTGTATCTTTTATACATTTGACAGTGACGACAATTTTAAAAAAACATGTATATATCACTTTTTATACAAGGCTTCCCAACTTTTGAGACTATAGCTAGGACCACCTAAATAGTATTATATAAACTATAAACAATATATCCAACACATAAGACAAAAACACTACAACTTCAAACAATAAATCCAATACGGAAGACAAAAACACAAGAACTTTGTGAATCCCGTGAATTTTACGGGCATTAAAACTAGTTTGTATATATAAGTGATAAGACGGATTTAGTAGGTGTTAATTGGGTTGAATTTGTGCAAATTAGAGGTTTTGAGATGATCTTTTGTGTGCTTTATAGAGTAAATCATAGATGGATGTGTGTTTGATTACTTGTGATATTTAAGGATGATTTTGGTACTTTGATTAATCATGGAGATTGTTAATGGGGTCGGGATTTAAAGTCATGTGTGACCTAAAAAAAGTGAAAATTGATGGTTGAAGAGGAGAAGAGGAAGAAGTTAGGTGTAACCTACATGCCACCAATAAGGTCAAACGTCGGTCGAACTAAAAGAAGAAAACTTCGAGCAATTACATTCGCCCTACATTCCCCCACATTCGAGTCGCGCGTGCATGTACGTCATATTGATTTCGCGACATTCGCCCAACATTCGAGCTACACGCGAGGTCTGTAGTTACATTCGACCTTATGTAGCTCTTCATATCATATATTGTTATTTTATTTTACTTTGTTTGTTCCGAGTTTATTATTATGTATTTCCTAATCTAGATAATTACTATATAAGCTTGTTACTAGGTTTTTAGAAGACTACGCAGCTTTTAGAGAAAAATCATATATTTATTTTCATCTTGACTATGTGCAACTAATTTATTTTCTTGGATTCAAACAATTGAAGCACTCTAAATCCGATTGTGAGTTTGAATGCTTTAATTCCTCTTCTTTATTATTGTGAATTGCTTAATTCTTAATTATTTGAATGTTGAGTGATTATTGCTACTAAGTGGACAACTAGTGATCGATTTCTCCATTCTATTGTTAGTATTGTTAATTGAATATGATTTATTGATTAACTTTATGCTATTAACAACTAGGAATTAATATTGAACGATATACGTCGATATTAGTACTTAGAAGCGATTCACATAAATATCTAAAGTGCAACTGGATTGTATGCACTATTTATTTTCAATTGAATTCTCTAAATTATATTGTTGTTGTTGAATTAAACCTTGAACTGGATTGTTAAGGTTGTTTAATAATTAGGGTTGTTTAAGAACATGGTTCGTTTTTAATGGACTATTCGTAAGGAGAATTGGAATTTCATATTCACGATAGAGTAATCAAGATTAGTAGTTGAAATCGTCTTACAATGATCATTTGTTATTGGGTGTGGATATATGCTTGGCCCTAAGACGTTTTATATCATTTCATACACTGAAAGTCATTAGCTTTATTACTTAACTTGCATTAGTTATTCATTTTAGTTCGTTAGACAATCAAATCAAACCCCCCTTTATACTACGATCTTTAATTACATTAGAGATCGATTTAGCCTGCACTTTAATTTGCGTAAATTGTTAATCTATTTCTCTTGGGTTCGACCCCCATCTCCACTCTACTACTGTTTAGTGTTTGGATTTAAGTGATTATAAATTGTGATTTGAGGCATACGACTTTAGCCTTTCAAATTTTGGCGCCGTTGCAGACGAATTGACATTAATTATTTTTGTGTGTTTCTTTAGTGTAGACCTTTAATATATTGTTTTAGTTTATGCATAATACTCGTTCTTCTAACTATCCAATCGAGCCTTACGACTCAGAGATTGAACACACCCTTTTCAGGTTAAGGCAAATTGGAGAAGGTTCGTTAGTTGTTTTCGAACACCCAGATTCCAAGGAGGATATCAATTCTAATTCTGATACATTGGAAATTTCAAGTATTACCGATAATATGGCTAGAGATACCCGCACATTAAGGGAGGTCATAACTCCAAATCTTGATGTTCAACCATTGTGCATCACTTTTTCAGCGTTGGCTGATAGAGTTACTTTTGAACTGAAATCTGGTTCGATACATCAATTACCAAGTTTCAGTAGGATGAGTATTGAGGATCCAAGTAAATATTTTTCGGACTCTCATATTATGTGCACTAGTATGAAGCCACCTGGTATTACAGATGAGCAGTTGCAATTGAGAGCCTTTCATTTCTCCTTTATAGGAATTTCGAGAGACTAGTTAAATTATATACCACCGGGGAGTATAACTACTTGGGTAGGTAAGAAGAAGGCATTCTTGGAGAAATATTTTCCTCCTTCTTGATCAGCGCATCTGAAAAGAGCTATCAGTAATGTTGAATAGCAAGACGGGAAAATTATGTATGAGTACCTTGAGAAATTTATGCAGCTCTGTGCTAGTTGCCCCTACCATGGTTAGTCTGAACAAATCTCATCATGTACTTTTGTGGTGGACAGAACCGAGATGACCGCCTTATGATTCACTCAGCTTTTAGAGGAAATATAGTTAACAAAAATCCATCAGAGGCTTGGGAGGTTATCGCAGAGCTCGCCCAAACCTCTAGACAGTTTTACAGGAGACCACCATGAAGAGGAGTGAGTTCTATGGGTGTTAGTTCAGGCTTGGAGGAAAAGATTGATAACATTGCTTCCACCTTCGGTGATATGTTATCTGGGAGACAGATTACTATTGTTTGTGGCGTATCTTATACCGAGGGTCATCCTAACGATTTGTACACTTACGTGTAAGGAAGTGGCCCTGAAGAGGTGAATGGTGTTTAGGAGAGTACTCCAAATAAAAGGAAAGGGATCCATATTTTAAGACCTATAATGAAGGATGGAAGGCTCATCCTAACTTCCGTTAAGGAAATTCTCAAGCTACCACTTTATCTGTGTAACGACCCCATAAACCAAGGTGCCTTACCAAGACCACCCTAACATGTCAAGGTGATACCATCTCGATTGCCCGAGGTAAGTATATATCAAATAGACCATCCACGAACATTTAATAAAGATAAAAAAACTGTTTAAAACAAAATACAACTCAACGTTTAACCCAATTGTTCACAACTAAACAACCAAAAGGAACTAAAGTTTAAACGTCAGCAGAAGCTAGCTAAGCGATCAATGATGACTCGACCCCATCCAAGACCTGCATGCTACATCCATAACCATACCTATTAAACCAATTGCTCATCATCTCCGAATGGATCACCATATTTTTGAAAACATAAAACGGGGTCAGTCAACTGCATAACCAAAATAATAAATCAACAATGTAACCAATACACAAGTCAAACCAAATTGTAGCAACCATCTCCAAACTCCAATAGAACCAGTAACCGTCTACACACCGAAGTGTGTAGTCCTGCCAGGTTACCCATCGCAGCGGGTAACCCTCACCGCCAGTGGGAGACCGCAGCCTTGCCCACCTAAACCTCGCTCATCGCAACGCGCGAACCCAGATAATTAATGTCCACACCCCCTTGTAACGGCAGCCACAAGAGGCGAACTAGAGTGTGCAGACCATCTCCTGAAAATGGCTTCACCAACAATAACCAATAACTAATAACGCAATCAACCAATCTCAATCTAATGCAACATGTTATACAATCAATCACAATAAGTCTCAATTCAATTACACATTAAATTGAGTAGGGAAACCCTACCTTATTCACAAGTCCCGTAAATCAACAATCAATAAGAAGGCTAGAATCGCTCTTCTAGGAAGTTGTCACCTAGCAAGCATAACCAAACAATACTATATCATAAATCATTGCTAATCAACTTTTACTCCCTTCTTAACAAAATTAGGGCAAACCCCAAAAGACAACTACAAACTTATTAAGAAGACACTAAAGACTTGCCAACGAAATCGGCATGAAAAACGAGATATAGACACACGATTGATCACACTTGACTTGAGAGTGATTAAGATGATTAAAGGAGTGTTAAGCATCGTTTAGGTTTTGTAAAAAGATTTATAAACTAAAAACACGTAATTTATAATCTCTAATCACCTTAATCAAAATCGCAGAAATTAATCCTGTTAGTTCGGGTACTCGGTCGAGTACCCGTGGTCACAACTCGGCCGAGTGCACCCAAAACAGTAGCATGTTGAAAAGCACTCGACAACATACTTGATCGAGTAAGCTAAGACCAGAAACCCGTAGTATTGCAGTCTTCCCTCCTTAAAGCGAACTTCGTCCCCGAAGTTCATACCATACCCATAACAACCTACAAAACCCAACCACTAACCATACAACCCGAGATGACACTGAACTCAAAGACACAAACATAACCCCAACTATAACCAACTATTATCTACCCAAACAACATGCAAAACCCATACCAACCTCAAAACTACCCCAAAATACACAATCGACCATCTCCTACCCCCCCCCCCCCCTAAAAGACAACGGTTACAACCCCGTAACCTAACATACCTGCTCAAAAAGGTGTGGGTAGCGTTCCCTCATAGCCTCTTCCGACTCCCATATTATGATTTGACCATAGCACCTTAAGCAAGACGGTTTCACCATTCCTTCACTTCGCGAATTCTGCACATTAACAACGAACAAAACACAATGGTTTATTATATATAATAACGGTACTAAGAGTACCATTGTCAAACTTTAGCGAAAACCTATGCGCAAACTTATTCATCATTTTTACAACGGTTGTTAGAAGTACCATTGTAAAAAGTATGACAAATGACAACGGTTATTAGAAATGTGACAAAAGACAACGGTTGTTGGCATAACCGTTGTCAAAAGTGTGACAAAAGACAACGGTTATGCAACGCTGTTAAAAGTGTGACAAACGACAACAGTTATTGCATAACCGTTGTTAAAAGTGTGAAAAAAGACAACGGTTATTTAAGAACCATTGTAAAAAGTGTGACAAACGACAACGGCTATTAGAATAACTGTTGTAATATTTCACCCTCCTATATATATACACTTGTTAAAACCCCTTCGACTCAACTATTTTTAATAACCCTTTGACACAAAACCTCTTTCTCACAACCCCTCCTTCTTGCCGCCGCCATTATGAGGTAAATTTTACTTAAATTTTACATCATAAACCATCGTTTCCTTTCCCTCGATCTCGCTCTTTTATAAACTATTATTGTTGTGTACCATGTATTTGCAATAAATCTTGTTCTTGAAGGTTTAATTGGGTGAATCAATATAACTTTGTTTAGGAAGTGGTATCAACCACTACAAGGTATATTTATTTTATAAGTAGGCGCATACTGGTAGATATATGCAAATGTTGAATTTTTGAAACTAGTGTTTATTATTGTTGTCTCTCCTTTCGTGACAACATGTTTTTTATCCATATGTTAGATTACAATATTTTTTTTTTGATTTCCGAAGATATGTGTTATCATGTTGGTTTCTACTACTAGTAAGTGTAAGACTAAGTTAAAGTGATATGGTATCTAAATCACAAATTTTTAGTTTTATATGTTAACATTTTAACTCGGAAAAACAATAACCGATTATGCATGCAACAACCTTATGCTCTGATACCACTTGTTAGGTTTATTTACCTATTATTAGATTCCTCTAATAGTGAACTAATTAACTTCTTAATTATTTGTTCTTTAGATCTAGTGCATGCATAACAATATAAAAGATTTATAAGAAAACAATGTCCCTTACATTGTTAATTTCGGTTTTGTGGGCACAAGTAAGGTCTCCTACCTTCACTTGTTCTTGAGCTATGATGTGTAATAGGATGATCCTCCAAAGACTTCAAGTATAGAAGCCACTCCTCTTGATTGCACCCAAGATTATCCCTTATCCCCACTAAATAATATTTGCTAGATATTTGTTTAGTAGTTTACCTTAAAATTGATTACTAATACTCATATATTACACTAATAATATTAGTAATCTTTATGAACAATTTGAATCATCTTTTCTCAAGTTTTTAGAGAAAAATGAAAGAGTAGAGAGAAGAATGCATGTGAAAATGTTGCATGTGAATGAATGAATATGAGTGGAATAATTAAAGAACAAAAACCTCCAAATGAAGGGGTGTGTCACGGTTCAAGGAGGGATGAGGACCAATATATGGTCTTTCACTTTTCCTTTTGTTCTTATCAAAACCTTAGGCATGTAAGGCTAGGTGTAGATTAGGCATCATTAGCTTATTTTATCTCATAAAATAATTTACCCACTAACACCCATCACTCTCATTATTTCGGTCCATTTATCATAAAATGGATTACCATTTTATTTTGTCAATTTGTCATTTGTCACACAATATGTCACATGTAGTATGTTAAATGTTATTAATCAATTTAATGCATATTTATCACATAAATATCATGTTATTAATTAATTTAATTACATACAACAAATTGACTAGTGATACTTGATCACATAAATAAAATGGGTCATATAATTATAATTCACAACATCTTGTAATTATAATTAATCATTCATTCTTATCTCTATTGTTTCTCAAACAATAAACAATTTTAGTAATAAAGCATTTTTATCACTAAAATAAATCTTATTTAATCCCATTACAATAAGATAAATATATTCTCTCTCACAAATAAATTGTTCGATTTTAAGGAATTGATTAACTTGTATCGTCATACAATTAATCAACTTTATAGATAAGGGCATCATCCTTTAGGTGTGACCTTAAGGGATCAACTGACCACCACCGTCCCACAACAGTAACGTCAAACTCTAGCAAGCCAATCATTACCGATTAATGTTGATCAGTTGACTATATAATGAATCATCCCTTACGTATTCTTTATATGAGATTTAATTATGATATTAAATCATGTGATCGCACTATTGTTGAGGACACATTTTCCAACAATCTCCCACTTGTCCGAGACAAGTGTGCGTCACCAATTCTCTTGTCCTATTACAATCTCCCACTCAATGCAAGGTGTCTTGCAGGTCGTACTTACACTTGATCATATCTTGAGTGGTTTCCTCGATCCGAGAGTAGGTAGTCGTCGGAATTATCTGCCATAGATACCTTCCGAGCGTGGCCACGCATTTCCAGTTAACTACTCCTCGAGTGGCCTTGAGATTTCAAACAACCCTGACAAGGAGTGGACAATTCCTATTGCACTATTCCCTTTGTTCAGCCACAATCCATCATAACCCAAAATATACCCAGTTTGATCCATTTACGAAGTCGTAGAGTATAAATCAAAGCTAATCAGAAATTTGTGCCAACTTGGGCGAATAGTCTCTAGTCAAAAGAATTGACTCATAAGAATACTATAGTAGCTCTTGCCACGACCGGGCTTTATGAATTACCAAAACTCTATAAGCGGTCACTGCCCGACAGTGTCCCATACAGTCCGCCTATGTGATCGACTAGTCATCCCATATGACTTTATGGCACTTGAACTTGCCATCAATTGCATCACACTCTAGTCACTTCGAGACGTCACCTCATATAAGTAACTAGGGGCGAATACCATGTCAATCCAATTCACTTTAATGGGGTTCAATTTGTCCCTCTAACCCATTCGGATACGACAAGGTAGCGGGTGAGTTTAATGAAACTCTAACGATAAATGCGATTATCACATATGAATAGTCAATACACTATTACTACTTCATATTCTATAATCTTCAGTGTATTATTAACACTAGTTAAAATGCAATACACGCTTGGCAAGTGGATATACCTGATATCCATATATTCCAACTTTTATTAATTGCTATTTCCTTCCATTCAATGTCATCTCTAATGACATGAATTTATCTAAGTATATGTCTAGACATCTTACTAGACTTGCGCTCTTTAACTTGAAAGATGCTCCCACTGTTATCGCATAACATGTGACAAAATCATTTGTAGAGAGATTCGCCCTTAATCCCTACATTGACGATTTTATCACAATTTACTTAGATTCCTTTTTGTAGAATTTGCAATGCACGCAACTAAAACACTTTTCTTAGTTTCTTACTCCTTAGTCAATAAAGCAGCCTAGGATTTCGACAAATCCCTTTTGGTTTGGAAACTAAAGTTTGTGCAACCCTTCAACACCTAACTTAGTTTATCATCCAAACATATGAACAAGTCTTCAATTTTTCTTTAAGGCTTTATCAAGCCATATCATGGGAATTATCTTATTATTGACTCATCATGCCCTAGGCATATATCACATCATGACATGTGTATCTGTTGGCATACATGATCATTCTAATGGCGGAAACATTAGCAAACGATTTCATGTAGTCAACAACTTAATAGGTTCAGTGAACGACTATGACTCCATCATAGTAATTCCACTTTCATCATCATGAATAACCCATTCAACCTTGTTGATGTACAACAGATACGAAAGATCTTATCATCATAAGACTCTTATGCCAATATTCTCTCACACAGATTCAAAAATCTTAGAATATATCTCACCCTTTCCTAGTCTCCCAATCACTCTTGACAGAAGAGAGCATTGGTACATTATTCTCAATAATTAATATGTTATCAACATATAAGACATGGAGAAACAATTCTAGCTCCCACTTAACTTCATGTATAATCATGATTCTTCAATCATGTGAATGAAACCCTTCACTATTATCACATGAACAAAAAGTATAATCCTTTAATGCTAGCTTAAGACCATCTTGTGATCACTTAAGATAGCTACGCATAATATGTTAGGATTTTAGATCTTCATCTAAGGTTTTGTGTTTCAAACACTTCCTTCTCTAAATTCCCATTTTAGAAAAGCGAATATAAATTTCATTTGCCATTCATCATCAAATGAAATGCGGCAATTCCTAACATAATTAATCTTGATCAACATCTTCATGTTAATCTATGCTTTTAAGCACTCTAAAGCTCTATTCACTTTAAGGAGACCCTCGCCTTTATGTAAATCTACTCTTGAGTAACTATTTTCGGATTGTAATGCTATGACTCGTATGTAACAAAGTCGATTTAGGACAATACCATTACTTTCTCAAAGCAATATTTTAACAACAAGACATGTGAGCTAAACTCCCACTTAGCTATACTCCAACTCTATCTTTATAGATTATAGTTTCATTACTTTCACAAAGTAATATTATAAGACATGTTTGTGACGATCTCATCTACTCCCACTCTATCTCTTAGAAATACCTCTATCTTCTAAAGAGATAGCTTTGTGAGACACAAATATATATATATATATATATATATATATATATATATATATAGTGGAGTACTAGGAGTTCCTCTAGACTGACGAATTAGCTCATAAAAGACCAGCTGTTTTACGGCAGACATTATATACGAGTCTTATCCATGTCAACTGTTAAATAGACTCTCTATTCTAGGTATATCCAGGTTGACCCTCCAGATTAAAATAAATTCCCCAAAAGTGAGTTCAACAACTCAACCTGACTCATATTAGTTTGATCTTATAGGTAGTGACACTAGGTCATAATCCATCTTTAATAAATCAAATTTATTACTTAGATCTTTGCTACTACGATCGGATCGTAATGCTTTAGTACTTTGTTCAATTGGTTCTCTACATCATTTAGAAATTTCTCAAATCTCTCAAATGCTTCACTTTATATTTGATTGAGTAAATATGCCCATATCTACTTAAATCATCGGTAAAAGTGACGAAGTAGTCATAAATTCTCCTTGCGGCGATGCTCATTTGACCACATACATCGGCATGTATTAGTCCTAACAAATCACTTGCTCGCGTTCCTTTACCACTAAAGGGAGTACGAATCATTCTGCAAAGGAGACAAGATTCGCATATTCCATATGATTGATAAATCAAATGGTTCAAAATCTAGTCATCACTAGCCTTTTAATGCGTTTCTCATTTATGTAACCTAATCGAAAAAGCCAAATGTACAAATCATTTGGATTACTAGTTATGAGTCTTTTGGATCGTATTATGAAGATATCTTTGCTTGAGTTGGAAGTCTCTAAAACTTGTATATCAAAAGATAAGTGACATGGCTCACAGCCATGTCTATATTCAGCAAAATACAACAATTGTCTTTGATAGCAAAATTTAAATCCTTTCATGTCTCACATAGAAATGGAAATAATGTTTTAGACAAAGTGGGTACATAATAACAATTATGTAGCTTATAATTCAAAGCTATTAGCAAAAACAAGTACATAAGTTCCTCTTGAAGAGGCGGCTACCCTAGCTCCATTTCCTTGTCGGAGATTTATATCACTCTTGTTTAGCTTTCCCACATTTCCAAGTCCCACTTGGAGTGATAAGTCCAACTTGATATCTTCCAAATACTCGGGGCAATTACACTTCCAATGGCCCATGACATTAAAATAATGACATTCATGGTAGGATTGAGCACCCTTCTTGGTTTTGTGGTAGTCTCACTATCAACTTCCAATTCACAATCGGATTTGGGTTTCTCACCTATCTTTGCCTTTCCTTTATTAATACCAATACTCCTTTCAGTTGCAAGGACACTTTTGCTAGAACTCCCACTTAATTTGATATTTCTCCTTGTTTCCTCAAACAAGGATGTCTTGGAATTTGTGAGATTCCAATCATATGATCCTCTTACCTGAGAGGTAGGCATGAGTATGTGAGTGGGAGGTGTAGAAGTAGAAAAAAGACAAAGATTTCCATCCTCACCAATGCCAAAGCGTTGTTCTTTAATCGGGTCATCGTCATACGAGGAGCATTTTTCATTGAATGATTGGAGCCATGAATTAATGGTGATCGGTGTATGATTATTAGATGAAATTGGAGTTGCCATTGCAATTGTGAAAATGATTTCGACTACAAAAATAGGAAGTGAAATATCTAATTAACATCTATCGTTTTAATAATGCTCATAATTTATAACAACAAGTATTGCATTTATATAATGACCTCCACCCAACTATATAAATGATTCCGAGATCCAAATTCATATTAATACGGGTACGGTAAGCCGAGTCATCCCTTATTAATATAACTCGGTGGATTAACCTCTTAATCGATTCTACTTTTAGAACTCTCGGTCGATAAAAATTACTATAATTTTCATCTTTAGCCCGGAACACATGCGACTACGGTCACGAATACTTCCGTTGAGCTCAATCCAAATTTCGATGTAATAACATTTTACTACCCCACTTCGCCAATGTAACAAGGTTTGTATTACGGTAAAGCCGGCTCAACTCCCTTATGAAATTGGTACTTCATGGATTTCTACTATTTGGCAAGGCTAATTCTCAATTATTATATGTGAGAGGTCTTGTCAATTTATTATCTATCACGTTTTAAGTGAACTAAAGCAGTGAACTACGATAATTATAATTGACACGGTCGATGACTCGATATGATATGCATGTGTTATTATGGCGATTTGGCAATGCATGTAACATATTAAAAGAAATGCAAAGCAATAATAAAATTTCCTAGTATGGCCTTCCTAAAATAGAAAATCTAATAATCTATTACATATTTGGAAACCAACTCCTTTGGTCCCTTGAATCTTCAAATGGCACGCTTCCCAAGACACCGTCTTCATCGGATCACCTTTTCGAATGGCACCGTCTTTGAAGATGCTCCATAATTACAAATAATAATAAAAATACAAAGCTATTCCTATTATACATTTGTAAAATGGAAAAACTAATAAAATAAAAATAAAAGTGATACGAGATCACATTAAATTACAACCGAATCAATATTCCCATTCATTACGAGTAATATCGATTAAAACTAAGGCCATACTAAGATAAAATTACATAGTTCAAAATTATATAAATAAAAGACATTCAACAATTGAAATATGCAGCATTATAATATGTACCTATCATGCCAAATGATGTGCCAAATCGCCCTATTTAACCTATGTCGTATATATAACCCGGTTTTATGGAAATGCATGATAATAACCTTTTAAAATCACTAATTAACACTTAAATCACATATAAGCTCAAGTTAATTATCCTAACACTTTTTAGGACTCAAAAATTAGTCATCACTCAATTTTTGATAATAATTCAACTTGATTTAATTTTATGCTCATTTTTTACCTTAAAATCATAATATATATGAAATAAATCCAAATTAAATTATAAAAATTTTAAAATTTGAATTTTAAAATTTTGAACATTCTGGAATAATTACATGATACTCATAATGTCAAAAATCACGGTTAAAATTTTCGAATTAATTTTGAGAAAATATGGTTGCAATTTATCTGTTTTATCTCATAAAACATCTAAAGTATCCAAAAATTATTCCCATTAATTTTACAACTTTAGATCTGATAATTGGGATATTTATGCAACCTAAAATTATTTTCTCATGCCATGCAAATCATTTTAGCTATTTATGCTAAAATAGTCACTATTTATGCCATTTTTACTCTAAAAATTCGTAAATCATGCTAAAAGAGATATTTTAATCTCGACATTTACATACACTCTGTAAATTATGCATGTGACAACATTTTAAAATCTCATGGCCTAATTCAAAATTTAACTATTTTTAACCATTTTACCTCTTTTAATCCATTTTTATCTCATAAAAATCATAAATCATGCAATATTAATCCAATTAATACGAGATTTTACACACAACTTGTAAAATATGCATGTGAGGTCATATAAAATTTCCAAGGTCAGAAAGTAAGTTTAACCAATTTTAGTCATTTTAACCTCTATTTATGCCATTTTTACGCTAAAAATTCATAAATCATGAAATATTAATCACATTAATATGATATTTTACATGCAATACATAAAATATTCATGTGAGGTCATACTAAAATACCACGGCCAATAGTAAAGGTTAACTTATTTTAGTGAATAAAAGTTCATTTTAATCATAAAAATGTAATAAAATCACTAAAAATCATTAAAATGAGCAATAAATTTCCATAAATCAAAAATGACCTAAAAACATTTTAGGACCAGAATATATAACATGCATGGTGATTTCGTGGCTTATACTTATAAATCACAAATTTTTAGTTTTATATGTTAACATTTTAACTCGGAAAAACAATAACCGACTATGCATGCAACAACCTTATGCTCTGATACCACTTGTTAGGTTTATTTACCTATTATTAGACTCCTCTAATAGTGAACTAATTAACTTCTTAATTATTTGTTCTTTAGATCTAGTGCATGCATAACAATATAAAAGATTTATAAGGAAACAATGTCCCTTACATTGTTAATTTCGGTTTTGTGGGCACAAGTAAGGTCTTCTACCTTCACTTGTTCTTGAGCTATGATGAGTAATAGAATGATCCTCCAAAGACTTCAAGTATAGAAGCCACTCCTCTTGATTGCACCCAAGATTATCCCTTATCCCCACTAAATAATATTTGCTAGATATTTGTTTAGTAGTTTAACTAAAAATTAATTACTAATACTCATATATTACACTAATAATATTAGTAATCTTTATGAACAATTTGAATCATCTTTTCTCAAGTTTTTAGAGAAAAATGAAAGAGTAGAGAGAAAAATGCATGTGAAAATGTTGCATGTGAATGAATGAGTATGAGTGGAATAATTAAAGAACAAAAACCTCCAAATGAATGGGTGTATCACGGTTCAAGGAGGGATGTGGACCAATATATGGTCCTTCACTTTTCCTTTTGTTCTTATCAAAACTTTAGGCATGTAAGGCTAGGTGTAGATTAGGCATCATTAGCTTATTTTATCTCATAAAATAATTTACCCACTAACACCCATCACTCTCATTATTTCGGTCCATTTACCATAAAATGGACTACCATTTTATTTTGTCAATTTGTCATTTGTCACACAATATGTCACATGTAGTATGTTACATGTTATTAATTAATGTAATGCATATTTATCACATAAATATCATTTTATAAATTAATTAAATTACATACAACAAATTGACTAGTGGTACTTGATCACATAAATAAAATGGGTCATATAATTATAATTCACAACATCTTGTAATTATAATTAATCATTCATTCTTATCTCCATTGTTTCTCAAACAATAAAAATTTGTAGTAATAAAGCATTTTTATCACTAAAATAAATCTTATTTAATCCCATTACAATAAGATAAATATATTCTCTCTCACAAATAAATTGTTCGATTTTAAGGAATTGATTAACTTGTATCGTCATACAATTAATCAACTTTACAGATAAGGGCATCATCCTTTAGGCGTGACCTTAAGGGATCAACTGACCACCACCGTCCCACGACAGTAACGTCAAACTCTAGCAAGCCAATCGTTACCGATTAATGTTGATCAGTTGACTATATAATGAATCATCCCTTACGTATTCTTTATATGAGATTTAATTATGATATTAAATCATGTGATCGCACTATTATTGAGGACACATTTTCCAACAGTTTTAGCATTTTAAAGTCATAAAAACAGATAAAAAGACATGAAAGAAGAGGATTATTACACCCTCATACTTACATGCTAGGTTTGAGATGAGAAATTGACGGAAGTGTAACAACTTGTTAGGTCGGAAAACTTGGTTGAAAACCATTTTAGCAATGTAAAGAGTGTTTTGTTTAGTTTAGTTATTGTGTAGTTGGTCGAAGTGGTCGGTCAAGTGATTTAATGCACGATGATGGTACCAAACAATGTGTAAGGCTTGTTTTTCGATTGTTAGGTCGAAAATACGTGTCAGTTTGTGATTTAAGAAGTTGAGTCTAGAATTTGAAGGGATAAATGAGGGGGCGGACACTCGCGTACCTTCAAATGGGGGCATTTGAGGGGTGTTTATAGAAGATTGAGTAGTTGTGTGCATTTTGAGCGATATGGCCACATGGGCTACTCGAGGAGGCGCGAGCCATTTCGCAGGTCTTCGAGCTGTCTTGTCACTATCACGCAATTGAAATCATGATTTGTTTGATCCTATATTTTGGATGACATGATTATAGTACTTGACCATTCAAGTATACAGGGTATACTTAACATGGAAGCTTTGTGATGTTTTTTTTTGTGTTTGACTCGTTGTTAGAGTCGGGATTTGAATTTTTGAGTCGGTTTTTGGCCCGGTGTCGGTTTTGACTCTAGTTAGTGTCATTGCGACCCCGTCGTCGAGCATTAAACACTCCAGGTACTTTTCAAAAGTTTTGAAAATGTTTTTTTTCGAAATCGTTTTGAGTTTGACGACGTATAGTTATACAAAACTGCCGATTAAACGCTGTGTTTCCTAAGCATGTTGTAGTCCGATAATCATCGGGTATTTGTTGGGCATTCAACTGTTGGAGTAGTGTCCTCCTCAATAGTGCTACTACATAATAAGTCTCGTAAAAGGAATATTAGAGAAATAATATTTTATTTGTCAACTGATTAACGTAAATTGGTAACGCTCGGCTGACTAGAGTTTGACGTGTTACTGTCGTATGACGGCAGTGATCAGTTGATCCCTCGAGTTCACACCTATAGGATGGAGCCCAAATGGAAATCTAATTATTTGGATAATTAGTTCATTGAAATATATATATTGACTAATGGTTAGTCAAGTGAGTTTTAAAGTATATTTATTATCATATTATTTGATAACTGAGTAATAAATATTATATCTTATTAATGTGATTAAATGAGATAAAAATTTAGTAATTAATAGTTAATTGACTAAATTAGTATTATTTACTGATAAAGTATTAGTTTTAATACGATGAGTTTATTAAGTTTGAGGAGGAGGTAATTAGCTAATTAAATTTACAAGAGGTTGTAAAATTAGCTAATAGAGTTTTATGGGGCACATTTTATATTGATAAAATGGTCTAATAATACTTAAAAGTTGGGTGAATATTATTTATTAATTTATATTATTTAAGTGTTAAATAATTAAATTAATATTTAATTATATAAAATAATTAAATATAGGACTTGTAAGCATTTGTGGGACAAATGGCGAAAGTCGAAATGGACTCGATAATTACAAAGTGCCGCCACTTGTTGATGATGATACTCATCACGTGGTTTTGTATTTTCCACTAACAAATATTCCTCATTTGTTTACATTTCAGGACTATATATACTCCCTAACTTTATCATTTAGATGGTTAGAAAAAAAGAAGAAAAATTACTCTAGTTTTATTAGCATTTGTAATATTATTTCAAAGTAATATTCTACATAATCTCTAGTTAATATTAGTAGAATTTTTAGGAGATATCTTGGGTGCAACCAAGAGGAGGTTTCCTACCATGGAAACTAGAAGATGGAGGATCATCCATAATTTTCTTAGCCCAAGAAAAACACAAGGAAGGAGTCCATGTGTTGTTCCCAATTTATCCTTAAGCATTGTAAGGATTACTTACTCTTATCATCTTAAGTCATTTTATAAGTTTGCATGTAACTAGATCATTAAGAATAAATTAACAAGTAATTTAGTAACTAATTAGAGGTGTCTAATTAGGGATCTAGTACCTTCAAGTGGTATGAGAGCTTTGTTGTTGCGTGCATGTTGATTTTTGACATTTTTATCGAGTTATAAGATAACTTTATAAAACCGGATTTTTTTTGTGTAAAATAGTTTGGCACGAAAATTTTGGTTGCATGTATACATTCTGACCTAAAAATGGTTTTGGTCAAATTTGGTTAATATGGAATTTTATTGCTAATTAAGTGATTTTTCCGTCTTAAAACCGACTTAATATGCATAAAATTGGTTAATTATTAACTAAAATGAGTTTCATGTTAATTCTGGCTATAAATTTTTTTGTATAATCACACATGCATGATTTAATTAGAGTAAGTGAAATTTAGAAAATTAATTTAATTAATTTTGCATGGTTATTGATTTTAATAGTTAAAAGTCAATAAAATGTGATTACATTAGTTAAAAATCATAAAAATGAATTTTATGGCATGGGAAATTTATCTAAGGTTACCTGCATGTTTTTGCATGTATTTTGGTTTTTATGTGATAAAACCGATAAAATGTAACCATATTTTTCACAAATTTTAATCGAATTTTTTGGGTAATTTTTTTTTTACATTTTTAGGTTCTCGAAAATGTTCCAGAATATTAAAAAATCTTGTTTGATGTTTTTTCGAAATTTTTGTATTTAATTTGGAATTAATACATTAAAAATTGCGAAAATAAGATTTAAATTGTGTATTTAATACAAAATATTTTCTGGACAAAAATTATTGAAGTTTTGAGTTCCTGGAAATGTTCCAAAATAAAAAAAAAATTATTTTTACAATTTTCATAATTGGTTTATTTATTAGGATTTATTTCATAAAAGTTATGATTAAATAAGTTTTAATTAGCAATTTTTCATAAAAGGTTATGAAATCGTCAAGAAATTAGGCTTGTGCTTAATTTTGATTTAAGTACTAATTTGTGAGTTTTAATGGTTAAAAATCGCTTAATTAACCAAAACTACGAGCTTAATATCAAACCGATGGTTCATAGGGCGATTTGGCATTTTAGGGCATGTTTAAATATGATTTTTATACTGCATTTTATTTAAATGAATATCATTTAATTTTATGTAATTTATTAATGTAATTTGTCTAGTATGACCTTAGTTAGAAATCGGTATTTCCCGTAATGTAAGGGAATAGCGATTTGGTTTATAATTATTTGCGATCTCGTATCGCTGTTTGTAATATTAATAGATTTTTTTTTTATTTTTATTTTACAAATGTATAATAGGAATTGTTATGTTATTCTTTTTACGTATAATTAATTGTTACGAAGACCGGCGGGGTTCTAAAGACGGAGCCTTTCGAAAAGGAGTTCCGATGAAGACCGGAGCTTCCAAAAGACCATGCTATATTAGAAGGCGTTCCAATAAATTTCAAGGGACTAAGGAGTTGATTTCCAAAATTGTAATAGTTAATTAGATTAACTAGTTTAGGAGGCCATACTAGAAATTGTCTTTTATTTTATATGCATTCATGCCAAATTGCCATTACATGCATTTATTCGTTATTACAACTGTTGTCGATTAAAGTTATCGATAATTCACCGATTTAGTTCACTTAAAGAGAATTGATAATAAATTGACAAGATCTCTCACGTTGTTTAAATATTGAGGCTATCCCTTCCAATTAATAACACCTATGAATCCCTTTTTCATTAGGGGGCAGGTACGGCTCACCGTGGTGTTCTCTTTTTACGTCGGGTAATAAATTTTATTACACGTAAAAGTTGGTTGGACTCAATGGAATTGCAAGATTGGTATGTCTGGCGTCACTGGGCCTAGTTTTTTTGTTCTGGGGCAAGGAAATGGATTTACTTGAAATCTGTCGACCGAGAGTTCTAGGAGTAGAATCAGTCAAGGAGTTGACTCACCGAATTTATTTAGATCTTGTATATCTGGCGTCACCGGGCCGAGGTTTATTTAGAGACGGATCTCGGGATCATTTATATAATTTAGGTGAGAGATCATTATATAAATGCGGATTCAAACTTGATAAAAATTTTTTTCAAGTAATTGTTTACGATGAATGTTAAATTTCCCTATTACTCAGTTTTTTACTATTTTATATCGTGCAATGGCTAATATTCAATTCACTCCTCAATCTATAGAATCGATAATCCGTTATGCATGAAAATAGTTTTCTAAGAGTATACGGTAACTTAAATTTTTGATTATTCAACCTTTTTCCATTTTACCAACATAGCTAATGAGAAATTTGCATTTTTTTTATCCTCATATTGTCCGTTGTAAGGGTCTCTTATGAAGAGTATAAACGGGATATTACCTTAGTCAAAAGTGTGTTGATTTTGCAATATCATTTATTTACAACAACGATGCTACCATCTTATTGCTCATAAGATAAATGTTTTCACATACATAAATTGTTTGAGCATGTAAAAATGTTGGAATGAATTGGTAATATGATTTGTTTGAAATCATGATTAACTAGTTACCACATTCACTTCAAAACTTTCTTAGAAATGAGTGGGAGCTCTAAGAGGGATGCATATATCTTAATAGTTAAGATTAGGACGAGGTTCAAGAGAGTTTTTGCTTTGGTTAAGGTATTGGCTCATGGCAAAGGTTAATGTTAAGCTATTGTGAATAGCAGCACCAAACCTTAGTGCGATGCCAATTCTAACCAAACTTGTTGCTTTTTATATATGTATGACATTAGTAGATATAATACCCCTAGCTTTTTGGAGAATAAGAAAGTTGGGTGTGTGACACCTAAAGGGTTCCTTATTATCTAGATATCTATATGATTGACATTAGTTATACATGTACCACTTCATCAATATTAGATAACGATAGTGGTTATTATAATTATTTTTGGTACATGGGACGATAATCGTGTGACGGTTAGCCTTAAATTAATATCAACCTTCTCATAGGAAATGGAACTAGGGTAGTTGTCATTTCATTATGAGAAATATAAATGTTATTATGTACATAATCTAGTTTTAGCGTTTAGAATTGTGCTTTAATAAAAGTTTTATGCAAGACACATTGAGTTTCACTCTTGTGATATAAACAAATGTTGTGCCCTAATTTGCCATGATTTCATCTATGGCTATATACCAATCCAATCATTGTTTATTCTTGACCTAAACTAGATAAATTAATATATCATATAGAATATAAAAGGTTCAAATTATTTTGGTGACCCCGATCAAATCTTAGTTCTGGATTGAAAACGCGTTCATTGACTAGTGTTACCTAGTTCTCTTTGAATCATTTAATTATGAATCTTATGATATATCTTAATCTTGTATTCAAAGCAAGATAACTCGTGCCCTTTTGTTAAAAAAGGAGATCGAGCAAGTGACTTATTAACCCTAATCATAGGTGGATGTGTGTGTGTCGTCGAATAACAATCTCAACCAGAGTAGGTTATTATTACTTCTTTTCTTTTATCATCGTTTTAGGTGGATACTGTTATATCTACTAAACGAGATATAAAAGGAAACCTTTGATGAGTTCATAGAGTTTTTTAAAGTAAATGTGATAACCAATAAGATTATAAGATCATAGTTTCGAGATCCGAACATGGAATGAAATAACTACGTAATGACTTTTGTTTTTCCACCCAAAAAAAGTATGATATAGTATCACAAGTTAACTTTCTCTAACACACATTATTTGATAAGGTGTGGTTGGAATGAGATATGAACCTATAGGATATGGTTTGATCTTTGTCAAGTTTTATTGAGCCACTTGATTTTTCAATTGGGGTCTTTCTATTTTGTCTGCTAATTTCTTCTTCCCACTAAATCAAAGTACCATTTAAACAATCGCATTTACTCCGTATTAGATATGAAGAGGTAGAGTACCTAATTTGTAAGTTGTCCAAAAGAAATCATGTGGTCATTTAACCTACATAATCATGAGAACAAAGTGTTTGTGGCTCATGATGCTGTCTTTATAGAAAAAAGGTTTATTTCTAAAAGAAAGAGTGGGAGAAAATGTTGAAGAGCCACAAACTGAGCATTTAACGCATGAAATTTCCTCCTGATCAGATTTAGTGTTTGTTTCTTCGGATTCTACGAGGTCGGGTTAAATTCATCACTCATCAGGGGTGATGATATAGTATTACTTTTAGAAAGTGACAAAACCTGTAACTTACAGGAGGATTGTTTCTTATTTCAACTCTATGCAATGGCCTGAAGCCATCTTGATCCGAATTGGACTCCAAGTGTAATTGTCAGTAAATGAACTGGTATATTTACATGAAGAAATTAGACCTCCTCAGTGTAATTGGCTTGGATAAAATATAAGATGTTTTCAAAGCTTGATTGGTGACAAAGGGTTTGCACCAGTTGTAATGCTTCGATGAATTCGGATTATATTGGCAATTGTTGCATTTTATAATTGTATGATTTGACAGTAGGATGATAAAACCATCTTCTTAAATTAGATTCTAGAATAGAAAGTGTATTTGACATGTCTTGTTAGTTTTACAATCATAAGATTGTATCTAACTTAAGAAGAAGTCTTAAGAGAGCATCATGGAGTTATAATATGTGTTTGATCATGTTATAAAACATTTCTCGAGATGTCAAGGAATTATGTATATACATGAAGTTTAGTGGGAGTAGGTGGTATTATGAGTCTTTTATGTTATTGACATATTAATCATTTGGAATGATGAAAGACTTAGGAGAATATTAATACATCTTAAGTATTCAGATTGATAGAGATAAATCAAGGAGGGATATAGGTGTTTTTATCAGGAGTCTTATATATATATATATGAGATTCTTGAATGGTTCAAGCAAGTTGAACTCATTAGAATTGATTCCGATTGCTTTTGCTGCTGGATCAATTTAATACGCTATGATGTCTTATTGTTATAACAATTCATATGCTTTGAGTATTACGAGTTGTTATTAATCGAATTTAAGTGAAGGTCATATTATAGTCAGATAGATTATTTTTTAGTACTTGAGAAGGACTAAAGCTGTGAAACTAAGTGTTTTAAATTTATTTGATTTGTGTAAGGAGTTACACGAATTCTAATTGAAGTTTGTGTAAACAGTTACACATATACCATTTTGTTAAAACATATATGGATTGTATGAAATCTCATACTGGCTATGAGGAGTTGATCTGGTTGAAGAGTTCCAGGCAGTTATACATTGCGGATTTTACAACGAAAATCGAGTACATTTTAACATTTGATGTTGGAAAAAGGAAGTAGCTTGGATACGGCAGTAATACAGGGACTAGAAGTAGTTCCTACAGCTGCATATCCTATCCTAACACACTGTGATGATAGTGGGACCTATTTTTGAGACAAGGGTATCTTAGTCTAGAGCCAAGTCTAGATATGTACTCAATTTTATTACATGTAATATAAGTCATGTGGAATAAAGGGAAATAACAATTTGTTGGTTTGATCAGACGAGGTGTCATTAATTTTAAACCAAGCCTTGTTGAAGGCTAAACATGATAGTCATGTCGTTTTAATGTGATTGAAACATGGTAATTAAATTGCTGTAGATTATATGATGTGTAATAATCTGATAGTGTATCAATTTCACATATATGATAATCGCATTTATCGTTTGAGTTTTTCTAAACTCTTATATATTCAGTACTTACTGGATATTATTTAATACTTTGTTAAATCTGAAAAGGTTGTGGGACAACGTTGAACCTTTCAAGTGAACTGGATTAACATTGTATTTTGTCCCTAGTTGCTTAATGAGGTGACGTCTCGGAGTGACTAGATTGTAAGTCGATCGATGGTGAGTTCAACCACCATAGAGTCATAGAGATGACTGGTCGATTACATAGGCAGAATGTAGAGATATTTTGTCGGACAATGACCATTTATAGAATCATCATGTTGCCTGGTCGTGGCAAGGATTTCTATTTATTCCTACGAGTCAATTATTTAGACTGGCTACTATTTGTCTAAGTTGGTACAGTTTTCTGGTGGCTTTGGTTTTTGCTCTAGGTCGTAGCGTAAAAGGAGGCCAATGGGCATCTACTGGTTCATTGTGATCTGTATCGAACAAAGAAAATAGGTCAACAGGATTGTCCACCAATGTCATTTTATATCTCAAGGACACCCGAGGAGAGGTGACTGGAAATGCGTGGCCACGCTCGGATGGGATCTATTGTGGATTATCCGGTCAGACAGTCATTCTCCTGATCGTGAAAACCAATTTATGATATGACCACGTGCAAGAACGACCTGAAAGACATCATGCATTGAGTGGGAGATGATTTAGGACAAGAGAATTGGTAGCGCACACTTGTGTCGGACAAGTGGGAGATTGTTAGAGTAATGTCCTCCTCAATAGTGCGTCTACATAATAAATCCCGTAAAAGAAATATCAGGGAAATAATATTTTATTTGTCAACTGATTAACGTAAATCACTAATGCTCGGCTGACTAGAGTTTGACGTTACTGTCGTATGACGGCGGTGATCAGTTGATCCCTCGAGGTCACACCTATAGGATGGAGCCCAAATGAAAATCTAATTATTTGGATAATTAGTTCCTCGAAATATATATATATTGACTAATGGTTAGTCAATTGGGTTTTAAAGTATATTTATTATCATATTATGTGATAATTGAGTAATAAATATTATATCTTATTAATGTGATTAAATGAGATAAAAATTTAGTAATTAATAGTTAATTGACTAAATTAGTATTATTTACTGATAAAGTGTTAGTTTTAATACGATGAGTTTATTAAGTTTGAGGCGGAGGTAATTAGCTAATTAAATTTACAAGAGGTTCTAAATTAGCTAATAGAGTTTTATGGGACACATTTTATGTTGATAAAATGGTCTAATAATATTTAAAAGTTGGGTGAACATTATTTGTTACTTTATATTATTAAATTGTTAAATAATTAAATTAATATTTAATTATATAAGATAATTAAATATAAGACTTATAAGCATTTGTGGGACAAATGTCGAAAATCGAAATGGACTCGATAATTACTAAGTGCCACCACTTGTTGATGATAGATACTTGTTAGGCCTGGAAATCCGCAGACCTTCCTGAGTAGTATCTCACCTGAACCTGACTGCCAGGCTGTCAGGGTGTCAGGCTATCAGGGCATATGAAGATAGGCGCCAGGCCATGGAGAGGACAACGGTCAAAATATCAGGACGATATTAGACCATATACGCGTGTTATAAAGGAATTATATACGCAGCATTAAGTATGAAGATTACGCAGTAAATGCAATAATTAAGGGAGGAATAATTGCCAATTATTACTGGTAATTATGGAGAATAAACCGTGATGCGTGTATTTTATATAAGGTTTTTACCTCATTTTTACACGCATTTCTGTACTATTTATGTAGCATCTAGCTACAAATACCCCCGAATATTCTACTTTGGTTCGTTTTATGTAATTTGCAGGAATTTACCAAATAGGAGCTAAATCGAGCCTAATTTGTCCCAATTGCATGCATTTATGGAGAATAAGGAGCCAGAGCTTGGAATCTAACATTTTGGAGACGCGTGAGCTGGTTTCGGAAGGTGTTCTAATATCTTACGTGCCAAGATAGCTCGATCGAGTAGATTTTCTACTCGATCGAATGCTTTATATACTCCAAGTTGCTCGATCGAGCAATTCAAGTATACACAAGAGAAGACTTTGCAAGGAGTACTCGATCGAGTGGTTTATTTCCACTCGATCGAGAGGTTTGATGCTGATTTGCTCGATCGAGTGGTTTATTTCCACTCGATCGAGTGGTTTATCCTTCTATAGACTTTTTCCGCCTAAGTTTCGTATGGGCTTTTGTAATTAGTCCATAGGTTAGGGTAGGGAGGATTTTTCGTATGTAAAGAGGGCGATAGACAGCGTAACAATCTCTCTCATTCACTTTTACTCTACCCTTGACTACTGTTCTTGGATTTTGTTCTTCCTTTACACTTTTGCTACTCAGATTTGGATTATGATGATATTATTATTCTTCTTCTTTCATCCTTTAATCATAATTATTGTTATTGTGTTGCTATTCTTCTCCTATTATTTCATCTCTACTCTGATTCAATCTTCATTAGTATTGTTATCATGTTTAATTCTCTTTATTACCTATATGTTGTTGTTGTTAATTCAATGATGATGCGTAGCTAATTCCCTTTTGCTAAGACTAAAGGGGATCCATATTTATGAAGGGATAGTAATCGATTTATTTGGGTTAATGCTGGTACAATCTTTGTTGTTAAATGCTGCAATTATCTGTATTCGTCTAATTGAGTCGACGCGATTAGGCATTTATATCATAGTGACCCTTGATCTGGACCGAAAGGTTGGAAAAGGCGAGACTAGTAGCGAACAATAGGGCGTTATAGTTAGGGCGAAGGCTAAGCTATTTGTGCTTTAGGGCGAATTGAAACTGAAAGGAGATATTCATTGCTCCACAGACCGTACTTGCATTGACCTGAGACCTAGATTATTTGACCGAATGATTATGGTGAAACGTCTGTCTTAGCTGTTTTCTCTACCTGCTTGATTCCTTTTCTCTACTTTATTCTATTCCTTACTCTCATTAGTTTAGAATATCACAATTAAAATCCCCCCAATTTGGTTACCTTGACGGACTTAGACAAGGCTGACAATTTCCCATCTCCTTGTGGATTCGACCCGACTTCCCTAGCTATATTAGTTAGAGCCAGTTGGTTATTTTTGATAGGTATACGACTGCCCTGTCAAATTTTGGCGCCGTTGCCGGGGAGGTGGCGCAATTTTGTTGCTTTATTTAAGTTTGTTTCTCGTCTCAAGGAATTTATTCCTTGAGACTGATCTCATTTCTGCAAAGTTTTTGATTAGTTTTGCAGGTTACTTGTTGCTTTGTAATGTCTATTTGCAGAATGCCTAAATTAGCCAGCCATTCAGAGCCTAATGTGGATTTGCTGCCGAAAGGTTTCCTACTACCCATTACTGATCAGGGAAACTTTGGAATCCACCCATCTTACATACAGCTGGTAGAGAGAAACATCTTTAGGGGGGTACCTGAAGAAGATCCATGCAGGCATATAGAGCCGTTTATAGAGTATTGTTCTACCATTCCTCTTTCTGCTGGGGTGATACAGGACAAGGTTAAGGGAGCCCTCTTTCCCTTTTTTTTAGCTGATGATGCCCGGGAATGCTTGAGAGATCTTGATAAGGAGGCAGCCGGTGTTACCGACTGGAGTTCCCTTGCTTTGGCCTTTTACAGGCGATATTTCCCACCGCAGCGTACCAATACCTTGAGAGCTCAAATTAGTTCTTTTGAGCAGCTACCTACTGAAGATTTGAATGGGGCTTGGACTAAGTTCAAGAAGCTTGTCTGCTCTGTGCCTCATCACGGGTTCAAACGATGGTTCATTTGTACTCAGTTTTACAACGGACTTTATCGGAGTGAGAGAGCTATTCATGACAGCGTAGCTAAAGGGAGATTCACAAAGAATGTTGAAGATGACCAAGGGTGGCGTCTCATTGAGGAGATGGCTATTCATGTCTCTGAATATGGAAATCCCCGAGGTAGTCAGCAAGTTATTGAGTCAGCAGCTGCTGCAGTGGAAGGTCCTAGCAAAAGTCTAGGTAATGTGGAAATTACAGAAGCTATAGGCGAGAGTGCTCAGGTTTGTTCGATTACTGAGTATGTGGAGCTATGTGGTAGATGTGGTATGGAAGGGCATGACCCTATTGGATGCCTGGCGAGTACAGAGCGTGTCCTTGCTTATCATAAATACAAGCAAGGAGTCCCTTTTTCTCAACTGTATGAAGAAATAAAGAATGCTCCTACTCTTTCTACGCCAGCGCCGCAGCCGGTTTCTCCTCCTGCCAATCAGGAAATTGCCGAACTGAAGTCCTTTATGTTAAGCATAACACAACAGTTTGATGAGAAGTGCAATAGAAAAGAAACTGTCATAGCGGAATTGAGAGAACAAGTCGCGCAGTTAACACTCGCGAAAGACCAAACCAAGCTTCTACCGACATGCAATCCAACCAATGCAATGAATCTCTAAGTTGGCCTTACTCATAAAGGGCCAAAAGTACCAGAAGACGGGGTTTTGATAGCTGAAGATACCCCGGAGGATGATATAGATGAGTTTCTGGATGAAATTGTTGCTGCGTGTGGTCCAGACACTCGATCGAGTGAAAAATCTACTCGATCGAGTGAATCAATTCATCCCGTCACTCGATCGAGTGATAATTATGGTCGATCGAGAAGTGCACAATTTGAAGATGGTCAATCGAGTGATATTCTTACTCGATCGAGTAAGTTTGCTGAAGAAATCACTCGATCGAGTGATAAAAATGCTCGATCGAGTAAGGCAGAAAAAGGGAATGGTCGATCGAGTGAGGAAAGAGGTCGATCGAGTATTTCCCAACATGAAATCACTCGATCGAGTGATAAAAGTACTCGATCGAGTACCAGAAGCGGCGGAGATCCTATTTTACTATCTAATTCCGCTACCGTGTCATCTCCCCCTGCTGTGGAGACGTCACGCATTGATAAAGGTAAAGAGAAAGTTGCGGGTCCACTCATTGCTACCAGAGAGTGCCCTTCCCAGGTCGTCTGAAGGACGCGAAGATCGAGCGACAGTACGGTAAGTTTGTGGACGTTGTGAAGAACCTCCAGGTAACTGTCCCTTTTACCAAACTTGTTACCCAGGTACCTACTTACGCTAAGTTTATGAAGGATATTGTGACGCGTAAGAGAAATTTAAGTGAGTTTGAGATAGTTTCATTTATGGAAGAGTCTAGTAATTTGCTTTTAAACAAGGCTCCACCTAAAATGAAAGACCCAGGTAGCTTCTCTATTACCTGTATTATAGGCAACGTGGTTATTGATAAGGCTCTTTGTGACTTAGGAGCCAGCGTCAGTGTCATGCCCCTATCTGTCTGCAAGAAACTGAACATGAGTCATCTTAAAGTGACTAATATTATCCTACAGATGGCTGATACATCTGTTAGGAAGCCCTCAGGTGTCTTAGAGGACGTGCCTGTGAAAGTAGGCAAGCTCTTTATTCCAGTTGATTTTATTGTTTTAGATGTAGCTGAGGACACCCGGACCCCAATTATCTTAGGAAGACCATTCCTTTGTACAGCTGGGGCCGTTATTGATGTCAAACAAGGGCGTTTGACTCTTGCAGTAGGGGATGACGCGATCACATTCAATCTGCCTAGTACTTTGGCTCGGCCTATGATAGAGGATACTTGTTATTCGGTTGATATTATTGACGAGTCTATTTATGACTTCTGGTCGGGTTCTTTTATGAAGGACCCACTAGAAGCTCTTATGCTTTTTGATGAGTGTGCAGACAGCCCAGATGACGATGACGCTGTGATGGATTTGCTGGTAGATGATTTAGATGAGCGTGAACTCACCGAAGCTGAGGGAGAGCAAGTGGAACAGATGATTAGCACTCTTTGCTCCATTGAGGTAAAGGTACCGGAACGTAAGCCTATCCCTTCTCATCTTAAATATGTTTTCTTAGACGATACAGAGCAATATCCAGTCATTGTTAGTGCTAAGCTTAATGATGATCAGCTGACTTCTTTGTTAGCTGTACTTAAGAAAAACAGGAAATCATTGGGTTATTCATTGGACGATATCAAGGGGATTAGTCCCGATATTTGTATGCACAGGATAGAGCTGGAGGAAGATCACAAGCCTTGCAGACGGGGTCAATAGATCGAACCGTAAGATGCGAGGATGTTGTGATGGTGAGGTAATGAAGTCGCTTGATGCGGGTATTATTTATTCTGTTGGTCACTCTAAATGGGTGAGTCCAGTATAGGTGGTCCCGAAGAAAGGAGGGACAACTGTGGTTAAGAATGATAAGAATGAGTTAATACCTACTCGAGTAGTGACTGGTTGGCGGATGTGCATAGATTACGGATACTTAATGCCGCCACCAAGAAAGATCACTTTCCCCTTCCTTTTATTGATCAAATGGTAGAAAGGTTAGCTTCTCATAAGTTTTTCTGCTATTTAGACGGGTATTCCGGGTTCTTTCAGATCCCTATTCACCCAGACGATCAAGCTAAGACTACATTTACTTCTCCTCAGGGCGTTTTTGCTTATCGCAGGATGCCTTTTGGTTTGTGTAATGCCCCTGCCACCTTTCAAAGGTGCATGATGGGGATATTTTCAGAGTATATTGAGTCTATTATGGAAGTTTTCATGGACGATTTCAGTGTTTATGGAAGTGATTTTTCTAACTGTCTGTCTAACCTTGAGAAAGTGTTGCAGCGCTGCATTGAGGTTAATCTTGTGCTGAACTGGGAGAAGTGCCACTTCATGGTCAACGAGGGAGTTGTCCTAGGGCACTTAGTTTCTGACAGGGGAATAGAGGTTGATAAAGCAAAGGTGGAAGTGATTCAGCAATTACCACCTCCTGTTAATGTTAAGGGGGTGAGGAGTTTCCTTGGCCACACCGGCTTTTATCGCCGGTTTATCAAGAACTTCTCAAAAATTGCTAAACCACTTACACAGCTGCTACTTAAGGATGCCCCTTTTGTGTTTACTTATGAGTGTCTTTCTGCTTTTCATAGGTTAAAGCAGGCTTTAGTCTCTGCGCCAATCATACAGCCTCCTGACTGGGACTTGCCGTTTGAGATAATGTGTGATGCCAGTGACTATGCACTAGGAGCGGTGCTAGGCCAAAGGAAAGACAAGGCTTTGAATGCTATCTACTATGCGAGCCGAACTCTGGATGAGGCTCAAGTGAAGTACACTACCACTGAGAAAGAGCTGCTAGCTGTAGTTTATGCCTTAGAGAAGTTTCGTTCTTATTTGATTGGGTCGGAAGTTACTGTTTTTACTGACCATGCAGCTTTGAGGCATCTCCTTGCTAAGAAGGAGGCTAAACCGCGGCTATTGAGATGGATACTCCTTCTTCAAGAGTTTGATTTGCAGATTAAGGATAAGAAAGGAGCTGAGAACGTTGTAGCTGATCATTTGTCGCGGCTGACGCGACAGGAAGGGGAAGACTCTCTACCTGTTGATGACTCTTTCCCTGACGATACTTTATTTGCTGTTATATCGTTTATTGTTAACCAAGAGCCTTGGTATGCAGATATAGCTAACTTCGTTGTCAGTGGCAAGCTACCGCCTGACCTTTCTCATCAGCAGAGGAAGCGTTTTCTGTATAACGCTAAGCAGTATTTCTGGGATGATCCTTATTTGTTTAAGGAATTTGCAGACGGTCTCTACAGACGGTGTATTCCGCAGTGGGAGGCCAAAGTAGTCCTGGAAGGCTGTCACTCCTCCTTCTATGGTGGTCACCACGGTCCATCGCGCACCGTGGCTAAGGTACTTCAGTCTGGTTTTTACTGGCCTTCTTTGTTTGCTGATGCTAAGTCTTTTGTTTCAGCTTGTGATGCTTGCCAACGATCAGGGAACATTTCCAAGAGACATGAGATGCCACAAAATGGTATCTTAGAGGTTGAGGTTTTCGATGTCTGGGGCATTGATTTCCAAGGACCGTTCCCATCCAGTAAAGGTAACAGGTATATCTTAGTGGCTGTAGATTATGTGTTGAAACGGGTTGAGGCCATTGCCTCACCTTATTGTGATGCCAAGACCGTGATAAAAATGTTCAAAAAGGTCATATTTCCCCGATTTGGTGTCCCTAGGGTCGTCATTAGTGATGGGGGAATGCACTTTAAAGAAAAGAAACGAACTTCTATACTGTCTAAAGTTGGTGTCCAACACCGACGTGGTTTGGGGTATCATCCCCAAACTAGTGGTCAGGTTGAGGTCTCTAATCGCGAGTTGAAATAGATCTTGTCTAAAGTAGTTTCTAAATCACGGAAGGACTGGAGTCTTAAATTAGAAGACACATTATGGGCCTACAGAACTGCCTTTAAGACACCAATTGGTGCATCACCTTATAGGTTAGTTTATGGGAAATCATGTCACTTACCTGTTGAATTGGAGTGCAAGGCTTGGTGGGCAATTCGTGAGCTTAACTTTGATCCTAAGTTGTGTGGTCAGAATCGTCTTTTGCAGCTAGATGAGTTGGAAGAATTTAGGCTTAATGCCTATGATAGCTCGCGCATTTACAAAGAAAAGACGCAGAGATGGCATGACAAGAGAATTCTACCTCGGGAGTTTCATGTTGGGCAAAAGGTGCTGCTGTTTAATGCCCGATTGAGATTATTTCTTGGCAAGCTGAAGTCCGGGTGGAGTGGTCCTTATACGGTGACAGCTGTTACCAAATTTGGATCCGTGGAGCTCGAAGATTCCGAAGGTAGTAGGTTCAAGGTGAATGGGCAATACGTGAAGCATTATCACGAGGCAAATGAAGCAGACAATCGGGTTGAAGTCTTGTACTTTGAGGAGCTAGATGCGCCAGTTAATTGATGCCAGAAAGGTCGTGCGGGACCTCTTAAACCAGCGCTCTCCGGGAGGCAGCCCGGACTGTTCTATTGTATTTTTGTTGAACTTTTTATTTTTCTTTAGCTTTATGTTGAACTTTAGACAATGTTTTACGAACTCTATATGCTCTCCTTGCTTTTAACGCGTGTTTTGTAGGTCCAGCTACTCGATCGAGTAGTTTTCTACTCGATCGAGCACTTTTTGGGGTCATATTCACTCGATCGTGTGATATCTTTACTCGATCGACCAGATGCAAAATCACGTTTACTCGATCGAGTAGTTTTTTACTCGATCGAGTCCTTCCAGACATCAGATTACTCGATCGAGCTATTCTAAGTTGCTCGATCGACTGGTTACGTCTTCCAGCTGCTATCTTACGTCTATGGAGCTACTGCTTGACTTTCTTTGACCTCCCATGTTCATGGTCGGTTTGGGGAGGTCCCTCTTTATGACGTTTTGTAAGTTTTTCGACTCCACTTGTCCTTTTCTCTTCAGTTTGCATTTCTTTCCCTGTTTTTGGTACAATGAGGGCATTGTACGGTTTGGTTTGGAGAGGTATGCATCCATATCTATGTCTGTCTGCATGTTTTCTTGCATTTTTGCTTGCACGTTTAATTATTTTCGCATGCATTGTTGTTTTAATTCAATAAATCACATAAAATTCAAAAAAAATTTCACGTTTAATTTGAGTCGGAACGTTTGAACATTGACGCTACATTGAATCCTTACTTGAGCCTTGCATATTCTTGACATTTAGTTGGCATGATTATGTGCATGATCTACGAGTTTTTGTTTCTCTCTTATCTGAACGAATAGACTTGATTCATATATCGGCAAGCTACATTACATTCTAAGGTTAGAGCTTTATAAACTGGTGACATTCATGACAGGTTTCATTTAGGATGTGAGTAGTACTCTCTTTAAGGCATGTAACATCAATTTGCATAAGCATGAGTCTAGTCTTCTTAATACCTGTATGCATTCGGTCTGTGGATGGTGACACATGTTAGAAGAGGCGGTTCCCTTTTTATTCCATTCTACCCATGAGCCCCACATAGCCAAATTGCCTTTTTGTCCTATTAGCTACTTTCTATAATACTTCCTACCCTAGCCGAACTAGTGACGTGTAGTTGTTGGAATGTTTTATTGCAATATGGTCATTTTTATCTGATTTTCAGAAGATGGTGGAAAAATTGAAGGGAATGAAAGAAAAATGATGGATGAAAAAATGAAAAAAAAATGAAATGAAAAAGAAAAAAAAAGAGAACGAAAAGAATAAGAAAAGAAGAAAAAGAAAGAGAAAATCATGTGCGAAAAAAAACGAGAATTGTATAATGATTTTCACTCCCATGTCTTACCTATATCTTATGGGGAGTTGACGAGTTTTTGGTGTTTCGTGAGTAGCGTGCATGGTAATTGCACCGTTTTGCTTTGTTATTTTGAGTACGAAGTTGGGATGCAGTTTATATTTGGATTCGTTGTTGCTAGCCTGGCTACTAACTCCACATATCCTAATTCATCTTAGCCCCTTCTTACCCATTACCTTACTTACCCAAATGTAAGTCCTCGACATGTGTCTTGGTCATTAGTATGGTTGGAATGCGTATGTACGGTTGTAGAGACTTTATTCATGTTAACTGCATGCATGTTCTTATAGGTCGAGTTAGGTGAGTGTCTTTACTTCTTTCTATCTTTTACATATATACTCACCTTGTGCCTAATTTTGAGTGATGAGCGACTCTTGAGAGTCCGATATCTTTTGAGTCTTGCAAGGTCGACGGTTCATTAAGTTTGAAACATTGATTTAACTCGTTTGCACTTCTCATTTGCCACTCTGTCAGTTGTTGCATTAAATTGGTTTTGGTGGGTGATTTGTAGCTGATGCGTTGGTCCTATTCCACTGTTTATTCTTAGTTGCATTCATATTTTGCTTGGGGACAAGCAAAGGTTTGGTTTGGGGAGATTTGATGCGTGTATTTTATATAAGGTTTTTACCTCATTTTTACACGTATTTCTGTACTATTTATGTAGCATCTAGCTACAAATACCCCCGAATATTCTACTTTGGTTCGTTTTATGTAATTTGCAGGAATTTACCAAAGAGGAGCTAAATCGAGCCTAATTCGTCCCAATTGCATGCATTTATGGAGAATAAGGAGCCAGAGCTTGGAATCTAACATTTTGGAGACGCGTGAGCTGGTTTCGGAAGGTGTTCTAATGTCTTACGTGCCAAGATAGCTCGATCGAGTAGATTTTCTACTCGATCTAATGCTTTATATACTCCAAGTTGCTCGATCGAGCAGTTCAAGTATACACAAGAAAAGACTTTGCAAGGAGTACTCGATCGAGTGGTTTATTTCAACTCGATCGAGAGGTTTGATGCTGATTTGCTCGATCGAGTGGTTTATTTCCACTCGATCGAGTGGTTTATCCTTCTATAGACTTTTTCCGCCTAATTTTCGTATGGGCTTTTGTAATTAGTCCATAGGTTAGGTTAGGGAGGATTTTTTGTATGTAAAGAGGGCGATAGACTGCGTAACAATCTCTCTCATTCACTTTTACTCTACCCTTGACTACTGTTCTTGGATTTTGTTCTTCCTTTACACTTTTGCTACTCAGATTTAGATTATGATTGGTATTATTATTCTTCTTCTTTCATCCTTTAATCATAATTATTGTTATTGTGTTGCTATTCTTCTCCTATTATTTCATCTCTACTCCGATTCATTCTTCATTAGTATTGTTATCATGTTTAATTCTCTTTATTACCTATATGTTGTTGTTGTTAATTCAATGATGATGCGTAGCTAATTCCCTTTTGCTAAGACTAAAGGGGATCCATAATTATGAAGGGATAGTAATCGATTTATTTGGGTTAATGCTGGTACAATCTTTGTTGTTAAATGCTGCAATTATCTGTATTCGTCTAATTGAGTCGACGCAATTAGGCATTTATATCATAGTGACCCTTGACCTGGACCGAAAGGTTGGAAAAGGCGAGACTAGTAGCGAACAATAGGGCGTTATAGTTAGGGCGAAAGCTAAGCTATTTGTGCTTTAGGGCGAATTGAGACCGAAAGGAGATATTCACTGCTCCTCAGACCGTACTTGCATTGACCTGAGACCTAGATTATTTGACCGAATGATTATGGTGAACCGTCTGTCTTAGCTGTTTTCTCTACCTGCTTGATTCCTTTTCTCTACTTTATTCTCTTCCTTACTCTCATTAGTTTAGAATATCACAATTAAAAACCCCCCAATTTGGTTACCTTGACGGACTTAGACAAGGCTGACAATTTCCCATCTCCCTGTGGATTCGACCCGACTTCCCTAGCTATATTAGTTAGAGCCAGTTGGTTACTTTTGATAGGTATACGACTGCCCTGTCAAACCGCAATTAATACCGTATCAGGCAGCCGTTCAAGGAGAAAGCCTATATAAGGAATACTTTGAAGATATTGAGGGCAGATCATTCACACACAAGAAGAAGCACACGTAATAGTTAGAGAAATATAAACATTGTTATCATCATACTATTATTCTCCCAAATTACATAGTGAAATCCTCTCCTGGCTTGGTGCCCGTGGTTTTTTCCCATTCAAGGGTTTTCCACGTACAAAATTACTTGTCTTATTGTTGTTGTTATTATTTCATTTACAGTTTATTATTGTACCCTGACGACCTGACCAACAGACTATCTAGAGCTAGTTAACCTTACACAACTCTACCCTGACCTGATTTCGCCTTGCGCAAAATCCATACAAAACAATTGGCGCCCACCGTGGGGCATCTAGCTCTTTAAATCCTTTTTTCTTATCTTACAAAAACTCAAAAAACCTACAAAAATGGCCCAACCCACCGTTGAAGAACAATTGTATGCAGCTCTCCAAAAAATCGCTGAGTTGGAAAGCCTGAAAGAAAAAGTGGCCCAAACTGAAGCACAAATCCTGCAATTGAAAGAATCCGAGTCAGCCCTGAAGCAAAAATTGGAAAAAACCCAAGGGGCAGGCTCTAGATTCCAACCAGGAACCCCATTTTTGTCAATCATTAAGAACATTGATTTTTCCAGTTTTGGGAGCCCAAGTATTCCTAAAGCCGTAGATGGTGATGATGAACCAAAAGATGATGATAAAGAGAAAACTGATGAATCTGCAGCAGCCATCATGATGGCAGTAGTTCAGGAGATCAAGAAACTCAACGAAAAATTCGATAAGATACCAGGAGTACCTGCGAGCATGGAAGAAGTCGCCGACAAATGGCTATCTGCGATTCGCCTTTCATAGACGAAATAGCAAAAGTAGATTTACCAAAAAAGTTCACAATTCTATCCATGATGGTCTATGATGGAACCACAGATCCACAAAATCACGTGGCTCTTTACAAGCAGAAAATGATGGCTGCATCTATTCCCAGCGAGTTCAGACAAGTTTACATGTGCAAGGGATTTAGAACGACCCTGACTGGCCCTGCCCGGCAATGGTACATCAACCTGCCAACTGGCAGCATCCACTCCTTTGCCAACCTGATCAACAGTTTCAACCAGCAGTTTGCGAGTAGCAGGGAGTTGGAGAAACGATCCAGTGACCTTTACCGAGTTACACAGAAGCCTGATGAAACTCTCAGGACATTTCTTGCAAGATTCAACAAAGAGAAAGTGTCTATACCCAGGTGTGACGTTGGAACAGCAGTGGAGGCATTCAGACAGGGGTTACTACTATATAGTGACTTATACAGCAAACTCACTAAGTATCCCTGCCACACCTTCAAAGATGTTCAGGCCAAGACTCTTGCTTTCATCAGGCTGGAAGAAGATAAAAGCTACAAACTTGGATCACCCAGTAGACTAAAGGATCATGAAAGAAGCAATAGGAAAAGCAACAAAGGGAACAATTATAGACCTACTCCATATTCCAGGCCGGATCGTCGGTTAACCTGGCCCATGAGTATCAAGGTAAGGTTAAAGTTTATCCACCTATCATCGAACATAACTTCGGTGTTGATATTGCAGGATTAATCCGGAGACTTGACAACATGGGATCACCGTGTTAGATGGCCCGAAAGTCGAAAAATCCAAATCCCAGAAGAGACAATTCAAAATGGTGCGAATTTCACATGGATATTGGACACACCACGGATGATTGTTTCACCCCGAGGAAGGAAGTAGCCTACCTGTTAAAATCGGGGTACTTAAAAGACCCGATCAAGACGAAGGCGAACGCAAACCAGGATAAGGAAAACCAGGAGCACAAGCAGGATCGTAGTCTCCCTCCACCACCACCAATCTATGAAGTAAAATTCATATCGGCGGTTCGGAGATTTGCGGCCTGACAAGTTCAAAGACAAAGAAGATAGCCAGGACACCAAGGACTGTGTCACCCTGCAAGCCGGATCTTATCCCGACAATCACTTTCAATGATTATGACCTGGTGGGCATCCCTGATGTTCATCATGATGGCCTGGTAATTTCTATGCAGATTGGAACAACCACGGTAAGAAGGATCCTGGTAGATGGAGGCAGCTCAGTGAACCTGATCATGCTTGACGTACTGAAAGCCATGAAGATAAACGAGGATCAAATCATCAAGAAATCCAGCGTCCTAGTAGGATTCAGTGGTGAGACCAGGAGCACCCTAGGAGAAATCCACCTCCCAACCTACGTGGAAGGAGTCTAATCTTATGAGAAATTTGGAGTCCTTGACTGCCTATCCTCCTACAACGCTATCCTGGGTAGACCCTGGATTCACAATGTCAAAGCCGTACCATCAACCTATCACCAGTGTATCAAGATACCAACAGACTGGGGCATAGCCACAATCAAAGGGGATCACAAGACAGCCCAGGAATGCTACACACCAGCCTTAAAGCCTTCCAAGGCAAAAGTCCCTCGGCATAGCAATTACAGACTGTCGGAGCACTTATGTAACACCTCCTAGAATGGAAACAGATCGTAATCCTAGACCACGAGTACCCCGACAGGTATGTTTTGATAGGATCGATGCACCATATAGTGTCGCCCGAATCGTAAAATTCCTTAAAAATAAATCATCTTGGTTTGCTTGGTCACATTTTGATATGACCGGAATTAGCGCTGATATAATTACTCATAAGCTCAATGTTGACCCATCTTTTAAGCCTTGTACAGAGAAAAGACGCAAGTTTGCAAATTTGAAAGAAATACTATTATTAACGAGGAAGTAGAAAAACTCTTGGATATGGGGATGATCAGGGAAGTAATGAACCCTGAATGGCTGGCTAACGTAGTTGTTGTGCAGAAAAAGAATGGGAAGTGGAGAGTCTGTGTAGACTACACTGACCTGAACAAAGCCTGTCCTAAGGATCCATTCCCCCTGCCTCATATTGATGCCATGGTAGACGCTACAGCAGGCCACGAAATGTTAACATTCATGGATGCTTCCAGTGGATTCAATCAGATAAAGATGCACCTTGCGACCGGAGAGTATCTTGCATTCATTACAGGCATCGAGGCATATCTTGTTACACGCCATGCCTTTCGGCTGAAGAATGCAGAGGCAACGTACCAGCGCCTGGTCAACATGATGTTTAAAGACCAGATAGGTGACATCATGGAAGTATACATAGACGACATGGTGGTGAAATCCAAGAATGCAGAAGATCATGTGAAGCATCTAGAAATAGCATTTGAGATATTAGAAAAATATAACATGAAGCTAAACCCTGCAAAGTGCCACTTTGGAGTCTCTGCAGGCAAATTTCTTGGATATATGGTCACAAAGAGAGGCATAGAAGCTAGCCCTGAACAGATAAAGGCTATCCTGGAACTACAGTCACCCAAGTCTGTCAAGGATATCCAAAAATTGACAGGCCGGGTAGTCGCTCAACCGCTTCATATCAAGATCCTCTGAGAGATGCAAAACATTCTATAACCTCCTCAGGAAAAATAAACAATTCCAGTGGACGGATGAGCATGAGGCAGCTTTTCAGGATCTAAAATCCTATTTATCATCTCCACCCTTACTGGCTAAGCCAGAAAAGGGAGAACCTTTGTCAGTATACCTATCTCACATCGACACAAAGAATCGTTGTGATCTGGTGAAAGAACAGGACGGGCAGCAACATCCAGTCTACTATGTAAGTTAAAGCCTGCTAGATGCTGAGTTGAGGTATGTACTACTTGAAAAATATGTTCTAGCTTTAATTATGTCATGTACTAAGTTGAGACCCTATTTTGAAAGTCACCCCATTATAGTCAGGACCAATGTGCCCATAAAATCTGTCCTGCGTAAACCTGAACTTTCAGGCAGGATGGCCAAATGGTCAGTACAGATTAGCACATACGACATCTCTTTTGAACCCGTGGCGTGATCAAATCGCAGGCCCTAGCAGACTTTGTGGCTGATTTTAGCCCTAACACGGAACCGGACACTCGATAAAAGAGGTCAACCAATTAGAAAATAAAACCCCAGACCAAGAATGGACCCTGTTCATAGATGGGGCATCCAACGCCAGGGGGACAGGGTTAGGACTAGTACTTAAATCACTACAGGGAGATGTGATAGCTCAGGCTGTAAGCTGTGAGTTCAAATCTACCAACAATAAAGCAGAATATGAAGCCCTGATAGCAGGCTTAAAGGTATGTCTAGACCTCGGTGTTCAAAACCTAAAGGTAAAAACTGATTCACTCTTAATTGCTAATCAAATAAAGGGGATTTATACAGCTAAGGATGCAAAAATGATTTCGTATTTAGAATATGCAAAAAACCTTACCGCTAAATTTGCTTTATTTGACATAGATCAAATATCAAGAGACTGAATACCTGTGATGCTCTGCCAGCCTAGGTTCAAATTTCACCCCCACTATTTTTGACAAGATACCAATTGTGCACTTATTAGAGCCAACCATCAAAGAAACACAAACAGTCAATCCTGTCAATCAGACCGTAACTCTTGGACTAAACCCTATTATGACCGGTTTTTCCGAGAATACTTGCCTCGGGTAGACATGAGGCAAGAGCTTTTAAAATTAGAGCTTCAACTTATGCTATCATCAATAACACTCTGTTCAAGAGATCGCAGTGGACCCTATCCGAGATGCTTGGAGCCCGACGAAGCCAAACTAGTACTTCAAGAAATACATGATGGACACTGTGGCAACCACAAAGGAGGAAAGAGCCCGGCAAGCAAAGTTCTCGGACAAAGCTACATCGGCCTACACCGAGGGCCGATCGCTGTAATACTCTTCAAAATACTGAAGCCACCAAATTCATGCACCAATCATACATCAACCATCTCAACTCCTCCATTCAATTTCCGCACCGCCATTCATAAAATGGGAATGGATATTGTGGGAAAACCGCCCGTAGCTCCGGGACAAAAAGTATTCATGTTAGCCATGACTGACTACTTCTCCAAATGGATTGAGGCTGACTCTTTCAGGCAAGTAACTGAAAAAGAAGTAATATCCTTCATCAGGACAAACATCATTTGCAGATATGGAGTCCCATCAGAAATAGTATGCGACAACGGAACTCAGTTCGTAGGGAAAAGGACCCAAGCATTTTGCCAAGAATGGAATATCAACCTGGTAACATCAACCCCTGGATATCCAAAAGCTAATGGCCAAAGTAGTCAAGCAACAAGGTAGTCATAAGTCGCCTAAAAAGAAGCCGAAAAGAAGACGAGGCGGATGTCTTTGAAGAACTTCCATTAGTACTATGGGCGACAGACGACTCAAAAATCGCAATGTGCCAAACACCTTACTCCCTGGTGTATGGTCAGAAGTCGTCATTCTGTGGAAGTACGAGTACCAACATCCGGATGCGGCTGAACAACGTTGAAGCAAACAAAGACCTAATGCAAGACAACTTGGTCCTGACAGAAGAATTAAGAGACGCTGCCAAAATCAGGATGGCGTCATATCAACAAGCAGTCGCCAGGACTTACAATAAAAACGTCAGGGTCAGGGTCTGGGTCTTTAAAGAAGGAGACCTTGTCCTATGCAAAGTATTTCCAAATAAAAAAGATAAATCAGCAGGCAAACTGGCTCCCACATGGGAAGACCCTTACTTAATTGATTCAATTGTTGGACAAGGAGCATACAGACTCCAAACGCTAGAAGGGGAAATGATCCTAAGATCCTGGAATGTAACTCATTTAAAATTATTCCATATGTAAAGATCAGGCTACAATCAGGTATAAATTCAATCACTACTCAACCTAACATGCTATGTGATGAACTACATGTTTTACATGCCTTGTCTGTATTTTATATCTGTTCAACTAACCCATCTATTGACTTTTTGAATCCTGAACAATTATACATGATGAAAGATTATATGCATAAATATTCAGGATTGAGGGCTACTCTACTATACATTCCTGAAACAAAAATTTTGCACTTAACTGTGCCTGATGAGTTGGTAACCACCACCAGATACAGTAAAGAGTCAGGACCAATCAGGCATGAAATAATTGCCGACGACTAGGTTTATCGCCACGAGATTACAACCGGCTGGACGCAGCAAGACAGGTGTAAGAGTGTTCTCTCCCAAACACTTAGTCTAAAATGCCCTCATAACAGGCCGAATACCAAGCCCTCCAGCTAGGCAGGGGACATAAGCCCTCCTGACAGGCCGGTTTTCCCACCCCTTCAACCATTATAGCAAAAAACTATACTTGGTTGAACTACTCATGAATAACAAAATAAAACGAAAATAATGTGCAGGTTATTCAAACAGAATGTTTGACAGGCCCAACAGGATGAAACTCACAAAGGAATATCAAAAGCAGAATAAGCCGAAAGAAGGCCATCATGCCTATATTAATAAAAACCTTTACCCCCTGGGGCAAAGGTGCCAAAATATTCATAAAAAGCCAGGGATAGCCTCCTTGACCCAAGACAGGAAAATAAAAATATTGTTTGTCCAGGGACATCCCCCCTGGATGGGCCAAAATACCAACTGAAAAAATAAATTACTACTTCTCCTTAGAAACAGCACCAGCATCAACACCCTGCTCCCTGCTCTTAGCCGGATCAGCATCAACATCCTGCTCCCCTGGAGAGTCGACCTCCTGTTCATTTTCCATGTTATGCAGGTCAGGATACTTTGAAGCAGCGAGAGCCATCTCAGCTGCAGGGTCCCATTTTGCCCTGGCCTCGACAGGCTCCGACATAGCAGCCGCCCTTCCCTTGATATAGAAGTAGAGGGAAGCATCATCCAGCTTGAACTCCAAGTCATCCCTCTCTTGGGTGAGCTCCTCATTTATGTCCAAGGCCTCCTGCAACAGCCTCTTGCTTGAAACTGCTTCAGCCTTAGCAGCATCTCTCTCAGCTTGTACCCTTGTCAAGTCAGCAGCTTTAGCAGCTAGGTCAGCTCGTGCAAAATCCAGCTCAGACTTTAGCCTATCATAATCTGATCTCATCGAGATCAATTAAACTACCAAAGAAGTAGCCGATAGGCATTATGGAGACAGGTCGCAGCACCCTGATCAAAAATAGAGAGAAAAGAATGAGTAACTTACCCTAATAATAGAAAACTACCAAAACAAAATACACATAGAAATTGTTCCAACCTACCTCTCTTACTAGCCTAAGGCACCAAGAGAGGTCAATCGAATGATCCATCAAGCAACGCACGAGTAGCGTCTCAACAGGGTCAAGGGTGAGAATGACACCTGATTTAGAAGAAGCACAATCCCTGATCTTCACCCTAACAGCCTCCATATTGTCCAACCTGGCTTTCACCTCCCTGACCCGGCAGAAACATCAACATCTTCAATTTTCCTTTTTTGGGCTGCTGAACTTATTTCAAAGGGCAGCAGTAATCAGTGACCTTGGCGACATCAGTTGTTCGATCAGTCAATAACAGCTCGGCATCCCCGCTTCCCGGGACCCTTCCTCCTTAATCTTAGCCAGCCTGGTGAAAGGTCGACCATACCAAACCCGGCAAGGCGAATATACGACCGGTGGTCGCAACACGAAATCTTGTATCAACGAATATAAACCGGACATCATCGAAAGCCTAAGTAAAAAGAAAGGAAAGATTAAGATAGACTTATCGCTGAGGTAGTGGCACTAGCGACCCACGAAGCTTTAGCCGCCCGGGAGCACCTTGACCTTCAAACGGCGAGGAAGGTGACCAACCCCACAACAGAGAGCCTAGGACCTCTCCAAAGGAGGAATAGCGAGGAAAGCGAAAACATTGGGAGTGGGATACTCGGTTTGATAACCATCATCAACTCGCACACATAAGAGGTATGACTTATTATAATTTTTATTTTTCACTAACAAATAAACATGCAGGGCAAAGAGAGAAACCAAAAGACTCACCAGCAACGCAGGCCTCATGATTCAAATACGCAAAGTCAGGACCCACAGAATTGGTCCTGATAAACATGTACCCAGCAGCCCAGCCTTTATCATGGCCACTATCCAAGTTACTCAAAAGAGGAGTAGTAGACGCCCTGACCTTAAAACTTATACGGCCAGGACTGTTTGTTTTGACAGCATAACAAGTCTTCAGATCGTCAAAAGAAAAAGAAATATTGTGTTTTTTACAGAGATTCTCAATGGAACATACAACCTTCCACACCATCGGCATTAACTGATAAGATGGAACACCAATCTCCTTAATAACCTCAACCATAAGAGGAGAAAAAGGAAGCTTACAGCCTGCCCTGAAAGCCCAGTCATGGATGCAAAACCAACCAGGACAAGCCCAGTCGGCCCTAATAGGAGAATTCTCAGGAATCCAGATTTCAGCATCAGCAGGGACGATCCCCTTATCCTTCAAAATCTTCTCAAACTCAGGCTTCAAACGATTTGCAGGAGACTGATCCTCATTTAAATCCTTCGCAGGCTTGAATTGGAAATCACCATGAAATATTAAGATCATCTCCAATGGAGAATCACTCGGCTTATTGATTGTGGGAGATGGAGCAGCAGAAGAAGTAGGCAGATTTTCAGAAGAAGTTTCCTCAGGATTCTGAGGAGGAGGAGTTGCAGGAACCGCTGCCCTGGTAGATTTTTTCTTTGCAGCCATTATTTGAAAGATTATGAAGAGTTGATTAAAGATTGATGAAGTTGGAAATTAAGAGAACTGAAGAAAAAGATTATCAAAGAGAGGAAATAAGAAGAAACTGCTTTGGTGAGTTCAACTTAATGAAGCACGCAGGTATTTATAATGAAGAGGATTAGGGTTTCAGCCGCAAAGGAAGTGGATAATCATTAAGGAAGTTGCGAGAAATATCACACGCGTCGGCAGAATCGATAAAATAGCCGTTGAAAACCGACTAGGCAAAACTTAACCGTTGGGTAATCTTCCTAAAAATAAAGTTATCTCCTCATTCTTTCGTCCTGGCACACTGCAAATGAGGAGATAAGGGGCAATTGTTAGGCCTGGAAATCCGCAGACCTTCCTGATCAGTATTTCACCAACTCCGACGCCAGGTGTCAGGGCTATCGGGCATATGAAGATAGGCGCCAGGCCATGGAGAGGACAACGGTCAAAATATCAGGACGATATTAGACCATATACGCGTGTTATAAAGGAATTATATACGCAGCATTAAGTATGAAGATTATGTAGTAAATGCAATAATTAAGGGAGGAATAATTGGCAATTATTACTGGTAATTATGGAGAATAAACCGCAATTAATACCGTATCGCCGTTAAAGGAGAAAGCTTATATAAGGAATACTTTGAAGATATTGAGGGCAGATCATTCACACACAAGAAGAAGCACACGTAATACTTAGAGAAATATAAACATTGTTATCATCATACTATTATTCTCCCAAATTACATAGTGAAATCCTCTCCTGGCTTGGTGCCCGTGGTTTTTTCCCATTCAAGGGTTTTCCACGTAAAAAATTACTTGTCTTATTGTTTTTGTTATTATTTCATTTACAGTTTATTATTGTACCCTGACGACCTGACCAACAGACTATCTAGAGCTAGTTAACCTTACACAACTCTACCCTGACCTGATTTCGCCTTGCGCAAAATCCATACAAAACAATAGTCATCAAATGTGGTATGGTATTTTCCACTAACAAATGTTCCTCATTTTCTTACATTTGAGGACTATATATACCCCCCCCCCCCTAACTTTATCATTTAGATGGTTAGAAAATAAGAAGAAAAATTGCTCTAGTTTTATTAGCATAAGAACAATAGTTGTTCTTCATCTTCTCTTCTTATTTTTACACATATAACTCATCCAAAACTCACATAAATAATAAAACATCAATTATTATTATGGTAATAATAATTTGTAATATTATTTCAATGTAATATTCTACATAATATATAGTTAATATTAGTAGAATTTTGGGGGATATCTTGGGTACAACCAAGAGGAGGTTTTCTACCATGGAAACTAGAAGATGAAAGATCATCCATGATGTTCATAGCTCAAGAACAACACAAGGAAGGAGTCCTTGTGTTGTGCCCAATTTTTCCTTAAGCATTGTAAGGATTACTTACTCTTATCATCTTAAGTTATTTTATAAGTTTGCATATAACAAGATCATTTAAACTAAATTAACAATTAATTTAGTAACTAATTAAATGTGTCTAATTACGGGTCTAGTACCTTCATCAACAGATAGTGGGTATCTACAAAGCCCCCACTTTGATTGAGGCTTGGACAAGGCGAAAGTCAAAGTATAGCCCCCAGGCCAATCGAAGATTTTTAGATACCCAGTATCTGCTGAGACTCCAATAAACACCCGATGATTATCGGACTACAACATGCTTTGGAATCACAACGTTTGATCGACAGTTCGTGTACAACTTTACGTCGGAAAACTTAAAACGATTTCGAAAATAAAACATTTCAAAACTTTTCAAAAGTACCTAGAGTGTTTAATGCATGACGACGGGGTCGTAATGACACTAACTAGAGTCAAAACCGACACCGGACCAAAAACCGACTTAAAATTCAAATCCCGACTCCAACAACGAGTCAAACCGAGTCAAACACAAAAAACAAACCTTTCAAATGCTTCCATGTTAAGATTTCCCGGATTCATGCATGGTCAAGTACCAAACATGTGCATACAAATCCTAGGATAGAACAAATCATGATTGCATTTGCGTGAAAGCGACAAGACACCTCGAAGACGTGCGACGTGGCTCGCGCCTCTTTGAGCATCCCAGGTGGCCACGTCGCTCAAAACTCACACAACCACTCATTTTCCTATAAATACCCCTCAAGTGCCACCATTTGAGAACTTACGCGAGTGTCCGCCCCCTCTTTTCTCCCTTAAAATTCTAGACTCGACTTCCTAAGTCACAATCCGACACGTGTTTACGACCTACCGATCATAAACACAAGCCTTACACATTGTTTGGTACCATCATCGTGCATTAAATCACTTGACCGACCATCTCGACCACTACACCACCACCAAACTTAATAAAACACTCTTTTTACTTACTAAAACGGTTTTAAACCGAGTTTTTTCCGACCAAACGAGTTGATACACTTACGTCGGTTTCTCGCCATAAGCCAAGCATGTAAGTATGAGGGTGTAAAAATCCTTCTTTTATCATATCTTTACTTGTTTCATGACTATAACATTGCTAAATCATGCATAACATGGTCCAAAACATGGAAAGAATGAGCCAAAACCGGACTTTTTGGTTGAGGCAGAGGCTACTTACGTAGCAAATAGGCTCGCGTCTAAAGCAGCCTGCTCAGCCTCAAGTCCAATCCGTGTTTGGTCTCTTCTTTTCTTCTATTTTCATTTTCATATTTGTAATCGGTTTTTACCATTTCAAGTATTTTCAAACCCTTTTTATTTCCTTTTACAAGTTTTAACCATAAAACATTTTTCACCCTTGGTTTTTAATACCATGACGGTTTAATCCGTGTTTCGGTGATAATATTTGGTTAATTAAATTTAAAAGGTATTTTAAAGCCTTTTATTTCATTTCTTTACATTTTGGAAAATATTTTAAAGCCTTTAATCATTTCTTTACATTTTCAAAATAAACGTATTAGTCACCAACACAAAATCATCCTTGGTTCTACATACCATGTCAGATTTTAACCCGAGTACGATGATGGGTATCGACTAATTATATTCAAATGAACTTAAAACAATTAGTTCATATTCATTTTTAAAACTATTTATGTCAAGCTTATAAAGTCGAACCCAACATCGGATACCGTCAAGACAATGACGATTATTTAAGTCTCGTTCTTCAAATCAACACAAATACGGCCTAAACGGTCCTTTCAAACCAAAACGGGTTTAAATACCCATTTTTCAACACGTTTTACAAACGTTTATAATTGGTCAGAATACCTCATATACCGTTGACTGACCCACGCCTAAACAGGCCATTCCTTTTCCTATTTTTAAACCAGGAGAGACCCCCTTACATCGACAATAGGCTCGCGCCTCATTCGGATGCCTGGTGCAGGGTCAGTTCCCTAACCATCATTAGTCTAGGAAGATCCCGACTCCGGCTAACCCGGAAATAGGACGGATCAGAAAACTAACTTGCTCATTCAAAAAACCGTATTTGCAAAATGCCTTACTAAGACAAATGGATCACGTTATGCACCATAAACCTAATTTGGTAAATGGATGTTTAATTTCCGTCTTGCATGCAAATCAATCATAAATCCAACTCGACATCTTATACTTGATACTTGGATTAAATCAACCGACTTAGAAAGCTCTCACATGTTAGGTTTAAATTATTGGATTCGCATTAATGCATTTAAACCGTTTTATCAACTTTTGCATTCAACCAACCAAGATTGATCAGTAGAGGCCGCTATCGCGGGCGGGATTGGGTGTCTGATTAAAGGGCTTCCCAATACGTACCTTCACCTCTTACTCAGAAACTTTGGATAGTGGACGACCTTATCCGGGGTGTACGAGAGTCATTCTAGAGATAGGATGCTAAAGAGGGACGATTCCTTATCTTTAGTACCTATGTCAAACACTGCTTTGTGCTTCGTTTGACCGAGGTATAAAGTGGATTCGAACGGGTTCTCCCACAAATGCTTGGTGGCGACTCCGAACATCTCTAATCGTTTCGAGACCCTTACCGAGACGAAACCGACCGATCTAAAATGATCCGGTCGAAAGCATTTTTACGCCGCCGAGTGTGGCTTTCAAAAGACCGCTATAAGTCCGACAGATCGGCTCGGCGTGTAGGTGGGCCCCGTGTCCACAGATTGGCGACTCCGCTGGGGAAAACTAGGACACTTGTGTCTTTGTGATCCCTAGATGGTGAGACTCGAACGAGGTCTTGGTTGAAATGAATTAATTGATATTACGGTCACGGTCGGGTTCCTTGTCCGGGCCCATAACATAACCTTTTTCGACCAATTGGCTCGTCTCGTCGGCGTGAGTTTTCTCATCCCCGCGTTTCGAATCCCGATTGAGTCAAGCATCCCATTGACGTTACACATTTCTGTTTCGTCAAAGAGCTTTCATGACCTTTGAGCACGAGACTAGGGCACCCTCCTTACACATTCTGTTTGGATTGGTATCCCTCTCGCAAATCGGGGTCTGATGGCTTGGTGTGTAACCCACCCTCTTAAGCCAAAACCCGTGTCAGCATAATGCATAATATAATGAAACTGTGAGTGCATATGTGCTATATGATCATAAGTCCTTCCATGTCATTTTCAAAATTTCAAAAGCACCTTTTTGCGCCGTTATAATGGCCATTTCAAACCTCGGTCTTTTGCCGACCGTTGCATTTTAACACGCCTTTCTAGGCCGTCGTAATGACGATTTTCAAACCCGGTTTTTTATAACCATTTCAAACACGCCTTTCTAGGCCGTCGTAATGACAATTTTCAAACCCGATTTTTATAACCATTTCAACACGCCTTTCTAGGCCGTCGTAATGACGATTTTCAAACTCGGTTTTTTACAACCATTTCAAAACACCTTTTTACGCCGTTATAATCGCCACGTCTAGACACGGATTTTAACCCGTTTTGCGCCGACAATGGCTCTTTCAAAACCCGAGGAAAGCACACACCCTTTTCTCGAGACACTTTCGAGATCCCGAGGACCATACACCGTCCCCGAGACCTCTTCAAACATTTCAAACCTCGATTTTCAAAACATACAATTCTGAATTTCAAAAACCGTCTTGGGAAACAATACATTGTTTTCCGAGCCGACTCAAACTCATAACCGTGTTTTGCAAACAAACTTACGACAACCCTTTTAACTAACTGACTTACGGAGATACCTATCTTCAGAAGCCGTCCATAAAGCGACAAATGAATCTTTTTGAAAATTTCTATTTTCGAAAACTTCAGTCCACCGCTCCAATTCCGCGTCGTGTCTATAGAGTCGAAGCAAACGCACTTATGGGTCTTTACTTACGAGTCGTCTCACCATGAGACTCATCCAATGGAGTCACGCCGTTACGTTGGACGCGTATTAAAAGTTCGGTCAACACCGTCACATCATAAATCGGGTCAGCACCGAGGTACCACACACAGTCATCCTCGTCTGGTTGAGACTGATCTTTGTCCCATCCTTTATGTTTTCTGCGTTCAGTATTTGAACCGTGTCGGATTGAGTTGTAATGTGAGCCATTTTCTCTGCCTCAGAACCATGGCCCCGTCTTCAACTTCGTCCAACAACAACAATGATAACAACAGAGATGTCACAACTGCTCAGCTAGCCAGCCTACCCACTGCTCTTAAGGTCACTCTGGATCGTGTCGAGACCCGTATCGACACCCTGGAAAACAAGGAAACTGGAGAGCACAACACTCGGCCCTTGATTGAAACTGAGAAGAGGCTCAAGCTCTTGGAAGAACAACTCCTAGCCCGGGGTAACAATATCCATCTTGAGAACAGCCGAAGATTTGAACCTGTTGGGGATCAACTACCCGACAACTTTACCCTGACTGATGTGCCCAAATTCAAGGGAGTGGAGGACCCACTCAATCATATTCGAGCCTTCAAGGACTACATGGCCAGTAAAGGGGTTAAACATGAACTTTTCACCTGGATCTTTCCGTCGTCCTTGGAACCGATCCCTCGCCAATGGTACTACTCCCTTGACCCGAAGAACCTCACTACCTGGGATGAGGTTGCAATTGAATTTGCTAAGCAATATGCCGACAATGTCGAAATTCAAGCCAATACCCGTACTCTTGAGGTCCTGACCCAGAATGACAAGGAGGGATTCACCGAATTCCTAACCCGTTAGAGGAGGGTAAGTAATCAGTTGGTCAGCAAGCCGAGTGAGTCAACCTTTGTGGAAAAGTTTGTCAACAATCTCCGCCCGATGTATGCTAACTTACTAAGGTACCAAAACATCAAGACCTTCCAAGACCTTCAAATCCTTGGGACGCGCATTGAGGACGACCTCAGAAAGGGTGTCCTAGCCAAAACCACCGGTAGAGGCTACCGGGGATCCACCTCAACCGGATCTCGCCCTTATGGTCAGACGAACAAGATTGATGAGGTCAACCTCGTTGAACCACCGCCAAGAGAGCTGAGCGCCCCAGAGAGTGTTCACTAATATAGGGTCAACTTATGCAAGCGCCCTAAAAAGGCTTATGGACTATGGGAAGTTACAAACGATCGGACCCACCCCGGATCCGTCTGATGCTAAGAAATACCGCTTCTGGAACCCTAATGCCTACTGTCAGTACCACCAAGGGAAAGGTCATGACATGGAAACCTGCTTCAGGCTCAAACACATCATCCAAGACATGATCGAGAAAGGGGAATTCCCTTTGCCTCCACCGACTAAACAAAACAACAAAACGAACCCTTTGGGAATACATGCTATCTCCGATGATGAGCCGACCTTGGACTGCTCACACCTCATCCTGCCAATTCATGACGACGTGAATGCCTTGGAGAAGGATGCCTCGGACGGGGTATTTGTGTTCAGTGCCACAACTATGCTTGCCATGTTCCAACAAGTTGAGGAAGCAATAGCCAGTCTCTCTGAAAGGATCACCCGACTTGACGATGCCTACCACCGACTGATTTACAATCCTCCAACACCACGCCCGAGGGAAGGTCCCCCAAGCACTCAAACCTACCCTCACCCGGATGGATTGCTCCCGCGACCATTCTGGCATTCACCTCACGATAATCACCCCCACAACAATCACCCCCACAATAATCAACCTCACAAAAACTACCCTCACAAAAACTACCCTCACAAAAACTACCCTCACAAAAATGTCCCTCACAAAAACTACCCACCGAGGAATACCCCTGCAAGGTACCCTCGGGATCCCGAAGTCAATGGTATCTGGAGAGATGATGTTGAGGATGTCTATATCGTCCCAGGGATGGTGAAGCAGGCGAAAGAGATCGGTCATCTCACCCGGTTCGGATGCCCCTATCAAAACCCGAACAATTCGACGGTCATTCCAACAACGAATGATCAAGTTGTCCCGGACATGGGCACTCAACCCAAGGCTCCCGAGAATTCGATCCTCAAACAACTGCAGAAAGCGAAAGCCGAGATCTCAATTTGGCAATTGATTGCTACATCCTTCGAGCATCGGCAAGCTCTACTACAAGCCTTGGGAAACCTGACTGTGCCCTCTACCTCCTCCCCGGAAGAAGTGGTGGCACACATGACAAGAGATGTCCCTGATTTGAGTAACCTGGTCATCTTCTCTGACGAAGATATCCCTCCCTTCGGAGCCAACCACAACCTGGCCCTATACATCACCGTACTGTGCCTCAAAAAAAATGTGCCTATGGTTCTTGTGGATGACCGATCCGCGGTGAATGTCATTTCCCTCAAAACGGCTCACAAACTGGGTATCAAAGAAGCTGATTTGGTCCCAACCAATCAAGGAGTACGCGCCTATGACGACACTCGTCGTAAGGTCGCATGGCTTATCACTCTAACCATCGCGACCGGACCACTGGAAAGGCAAACCAGTTTTCAGGTAGTCGACATCTACGCCTCCTTCAACATGCTCCTGGGACGTCCCTGGATTCACACCGTCAAGGCAGTTACTTCTACTCTCCACCAAAAAATCAGGGTCCCCTTCAACGGGAAATGATCGTGATTCCTGCTTCCCCGATAAAAACCGTCATGAGAAAGGGAATAGTTTCCTAAGCCATCGAGGAAGATGATAATGAAATGTGGGGATTCCAAGCTTTTAATGCCATAACTGACGAATGAACACCCTCTGATTGAGACCCGTTTGCCAACCTCACAGTCAACCGCATTCTGATGCACCAGGGTTACTTCCCGGGTTTACCCCTCAATCCGCTAAAGAACACCTTACCTCCCTTGAAACAGGATAAGATCCCCAACATCCCCTTTGGGCTGGGCTATGAACCTACCGATGAAGATATCCGGGAGATGAACCTCCTAGCTCAGAAGCGCAAGAAGCACGGAGTCATCCTCTGTCCCTATCATCTGACCCTCAATGGATACTTTGTCCCTGATGGAGAGTCCGAACTCTACCACGGCTTTCCGGAGCCGATCTATGACTCCGTGGCCAAGGTCAGGAACCCGGGTGTGGAAGTCTTCTAGGACTGCTACTTCATCCCCGACAACACCGAAGCTGCATCAACTGAGTCTAAGTCGTCCGCATGCCTCGACGGACAAGCTTTCATTCTCCTCTTTGGGGAGGATAACATCAAGCACCTCGACTATGAGGACATCATCAACATTGCTCTGAAGGATAACCAATTTGACCCAAACGCCTTGATCTCTGATACTGACCCAGAGAAAGCTACACATGGCTGGAGAAGGCCCTATATTCAAGGAGGGAAATGAAGAAGAATATGAGTCTGAGTCGGAGTCAGGGTATGTCAAAGCTCCTAACACTCCTGATGTCCCAGTCAAGGTCCCCTTCCCGCTGTTTTATCACAAGCTTGTGGCTGATTCAGAGGCTGAGTCAACTAGGGTCGTCTCCACTCCCATGGAAGGTGACAACCTGGAGCCTATTCCAGGGGCCACCTCCTCTACCGTGTCGCCTCTGACTGACCATAAGATGTCTGTCCTCTCCGAGCTTTTCACTCGTGTCAACTTAATGAACGCTAAGTTTGCTTATGACTCGTCTCAATTTAACTGCAATGCAATTCTGAATGACTATGAGGAATTTTACTTGAGTGACTACCCACTTCACCTAGCCAAAGAACTTGACAAACGGGAAACCAGAACCCCCATCATTGAGGAGACTGAACCTATTAACGTAGGAACCGACAACACACGTCAAGAACTTAGGATAGGGACAACCCTTGACCCCTCGGAAAGACAACAGTTCATTGACCTCCTACACGAATATAAGGACGTATTCGCCTGGTCCTACAAAGATATGCCTGGGATTGACAGGGAAATTGCTGAGCACCGGATACCCATTAAGCCCGGAGCTAAGCCCGTGAAGCAAAAGCTGCGCCGAATGCGTCCTGAATGGGCCCTGAAAATCAAGGAAGAAGTGGATACACAGTTCAAGGCCGGTTTCATCAAAGTGTCTGAATACTCTGACTGGGTGGCCAACATTGTTCCTGTACCGAAGAAAGACAGGAGAATTTGGGTTTGCGTCGACTTCAGGGATCTAAGCAAGGCGAGTCCAAAGGACGACTTCTCTTTGCCACATGTTGACATTCTTGTGGACAATACCGCCGAGCATGCTCTCCTATCATTCATGGACGGGTATGCTGGGTACAACCAGATCAAAATGGCTGAGAAAGATATGCACAAGACTGCATTCACTACACAGTGGGGTACATATTGCTACACGGTCACGCCTTTCGGCCTCATCAACGCCGGAGCAACCTATCAAAGAACCGCTACCACCCTCCTACATGATATGATGCACAAGGAAGTAGAGGTGTGTGTCGATGACATGATTATCAAATCAAGAGAACGACACGACTGTGGGAAATATCGGTATATTTCATCAAGAAAATTTCGGATTATAACAAAATTATGAAATATGAAATTGCTAGTCATAAACGAATTGCATAAACAAAAGAATAGAGATTAGAATTAACCTTAGGTCCTAGCAATTTGGCCTAAGAACAAATATCGAGATCGATATTCTCCTAATCGTTGCACCCAAAATGCTTTGAGAAATGCCCTTGTTCTTGCTAGAAAGAGATCCCTAATTGTTAATTATTTTAGGGTTTTTGAGTGATGAGAGTATTAGGTCAAAAACAAGTGAGAAAAATGATATTCTCCTCTCCCTCTTAAACCGTCCAAATGGAGATAAATAGGGGAAGATATTTTCCTTCCTTTTTCGTGTAACAACCGAGTGACCAACAACCAAGAATAAGGAGAAAATCTTATTATTTTAGGTTATCATCAAATTATATATAATGTGTATATTTATCAATTGTCAATTATGTCGACACGTATTTAATAAGTCCACACACAACAGTTTGTAGTCGATTTATTAATACCGGTCTGTCAATCATTTATTATGACAATGTCGTATAATATATACTTTAACTATAAATATCGCATATTTATAATTTGCTAATTAAATATAACCGTTTATGTTTAATTACGAATTAACATCTTAATTCGTTTAAGCTAACATTATATACAATAATTAAATATAACAATTTATATTCAATTTACGAATTAACAATTAATTCGTCTCAGCTGATATTATTTAATTGTATTAAATAATCGTCTCATCATCACATTGACTAACTTTTTAGTCAAATACATGGACTAACCTTTTAGTCATATAAGGCATCAATGTGCTTACATTTTCATATAATCACATCTCTCAAACACATCCTTTAGGTGTGACTTTTAGGGACCAGTTGATCACCGCCATCAGTATGATAATAACGTCAAACTTCTAGCAAGCCAACCGTTATTAATAAACGTTAATCAACTGATAAAATACTAAGTATACCCTGTGAACCTATAAGAGATTTATATACGTTATCACACTAACTGTGGAAGACACAAGCTCCAACAATCTTCCACTTGTCCTCACAAGTGTATGTGCGATAACCGATTCTAATATCCTTAATTTCCGCCACTCAATGTAAAACAATTTGCAAAATCCGTATTCACAAAGGTCGTATTTTACATGTGATCAGTATCAAGAGTGGTTTTCCCGACTAGAGAGTAACTTAACTGATAAACGAATCATCATTCGAGCATGGCCATGCATTTCAGTTACAACTCCTCGAGTGGTCCTGAGAAATGACTAAACCCGATAAAGGTTAGATATTTTCTTCAACTTGAATCCTGCAGATACAAGCACAGTATGAAATGACCCAGTAAAAATCTGCTTCGCCTCCTGTTACGGTCGACCATGAGAAAGAAACCAAAGTCACCCAAAATCTGCCTTGATCTCAAGATACAGTCGGTAGTCAAAAGAATCGACTCTAGGAACACAATGGACGTCCAATCCATGACCTGGCACTGAATGTTTTTAAACATTTAGGACTCCATTACGTTGTCACAATGTCCTACGAAGTATCGTTATAACTCGCATCTGTGATCGATCAGCCAACCATTTGACTTATGGCTTGTTGAACCCACCATCAATCAACTTCACAATATAATAGCCAGAGTTATCAGCTCATGTAGGCGATTACGGACGAAAACAAATATAATGTAATTCAGTTAAGTTTGTGGCGTTCAATGTTGTCGTACAATCCACATGAAAAACAAAATATGTGAAGTTGTAAATAGCATATGAAAAGGAAAATGTATCGAATCCATAATCAACTACTACAACTCAGAAACACGTTTAATTCCCATGGAAATAACGTACCCTTCATGCTTATCATATTTCAATGGTTTAGTGAGAGGATCCGCGATGTTGTCATCCGAAGCAATCTTGTCAATCACTATCTCCTGTTGCTCCACGTAATCACGGATCAGGTGAGCCTTTCGATGTACATGTCTAGACTTGTTGCTAGACTTAGGCTCCTTGGCCTGCAAGATAGCACCTCTATTGTCACAATAGATGGTGATTGGGTCATTCGAACTAGGAACTATGGTTAGTCCTTTTAAGAATTGACGCATCCATATAGCTTCCTTTGTTGCTTCTGAAGCGACATAGTACTCGGATTCAGTAGTAGAATCTGCTACAAATTCCTGTTTGGAACTTTTTCAGCTGACCGCAGCACCATTAAGAGTAAAAACGAATCCAGACTGAGATTTCGAATCATCTCGATCCGTTTGGAAGCTAGCATCTCATGAACCGATTGCACATAGCTTAGTATCTCCTCCATAAGTCAAAGCCCAATCATTAGTCCTCCGTAGGTACTTAAGGATGTTTTTAACAAAGAATCCAAAGGTGTTTCACCTGGATTGTTTTGGTACCGACTCGTCATACTCAATGCATATGCCACGTCTGGACGTGTGCATATCATGGCATACATGATTGATCCTATGGCTGGTGCATAAGGAACACGACTCATGCGTTCAACCCCTTCCGGTGTTGTGGGTGACTGAGACTTGCTCAAATGCATCCCAGAAGTCATTGGAAGGTTCCCCTTCTTGGAGTTGGTCATGCTGAACCTTTCAAGAATCTTATCTAAATAAGACTCCTGACTCAGTGATAACATCCGTCGTGATCTATCTGGATAGATACGGATTCCCAATATGCGTTGTGCCTCACCCAGATCTTTCATCTGGAAATGATTCTTCAACCATCCTTTTACCGAAGATAAGAGAGGAATGTCATTCCCAATTAAGAGTATGTCATCGACATGCAATATCAAGAAAACAATCTTGCTCCCACTCGACTTGATATATAAGCATGGTTCTTCGACCGATCGAGTGAAACCATACTCTTTTATCACCTGGTCGAAACGATGATTCCAACTCCGAGAAACTTGCTTAAGTCCATGAATGGAACATTTAAGCTTGCACACTTTCTTAGGATTTTCAGGATCTATGAAACCTTCGGGTTGTACCATGTACAATTCCTCCTCCAAATAACCGTTTAAGAAGGCGGTTTTCACATCCATCTGCCAAATTTCATAGTCATGAAAAGCGGCAATCGCTAAGATTATCCGAATGGAACGCAGCATAACTACGGGTGCAAAAATTTCATCATAATGCAATCCGTGCACTTGAGTGAAACCTTTTGCCACTAGTCGTGCTTTATAGGTATCTGGTTGCCCGTCTACAAAATGCTTTATTTTGTAAAGCCATTTGCACTGAAGAGGTCGTACCTTGTTAGGTAAATCAACAAGATCCCATACGTCATTCTCATACATGGAGTCCATCTCGGATTGCATGGCTTCAAGCCATAGCTTAGAGTCGGAACAGGTCATGGCACCTTTATAGTTAGCGGGTTCATTACTCTCTAGGAGCAAAACGTCATTTTCCTCGACCATACCAATGTATATGTCTGGAGGATTAGAGACTCTACCCGACCTCCTAGGTTCCTGAGGAATATTAACCGTATCATTAGTTGAAGGAACATCTTCCTCCATCCGTTCCTCGGTTGTTGGTTCTTGAATCTCCGACAGCTCGAAGATTCTATTACTTGACTTTTTCTCGAGAAATTCTTTCTATAAGAACTTTGCACTAGCCGCAACAAAAACTCGATGTTCGGTAGGCGAATAGAAGTAATGACCAAACATTCCTTTTAGATAACTAATAAAGTATGTCTTGACCTATCGTGGGCCGAGCTTATCCTTGTGTCTCCACTTGACATAAGCCTCGCAGCCCCAAACCCGAATAAAGGACAAGTTAGGGACCGTTCCCTTCCACATTTCATATGGAGTCTTGTCGACAGCTTTAGACGGACTTCGGTTAAGTATAAGAGCAGCTGACAAAAGAGCAAAACCCCATAATGAATCAGGTACTACCGTGTGACTCATCATGGATCGAACCATATCAAGTAGTGTTCGATTTCTCTGTTCGGACACACCATTTAATTGAGGTGTTCCAGGTGGAGTTAACTGTAAAACTATTCCACAATCTTTAAGGTGTTGATCAAACTCATTTGAAAGATATTCGCCACCAGGATCTGAACGTAGTGCTTTAACCTTTCTTCCCAGTTGGTTCTCAACCTTATTCTGGTATTCCTTGAATTTTTCAAAAGACTCACTTTTATGCTTCATTAAGTAGACATATCCGTATCTACTCAAATCATCCGTGAAAGTGATAAAATATCTATAGCCGTCTCTCACGGTGATTGACATATGTCCACATACATCAGTATATATGAGTCCTAATAGGTCATTAGCGCGCATTCCAACACCTTTGAAGGAAATTCCAGTCATTTTGCCGATAAGACATGATTCACACGTGCCAAAAGATGAGAAATCAAATGCGGGGATAGTCCCAATCTCAATGAGTTTCTTTACACGTTTTTCATCTATGTGTCCCATTCGACAATGCCATAGATAAGTTTGATCTTTGTCACCAACCTTTAATTTCTTATTATTCACATGTAATATATCTGTGGTTTGATCTAAGATATAAATTCCATTCATGGAAACTGCTTTGCCATAAACCATTTCATTAAAAGAGAAAATACAGCTATTGTCCTTTATTGAAAATGAAAAACCGTCTTTATCAAGTACGGAAATAGAAATAATATTCTTAGATAAACTGGGTACATAGTAACAATTATATAAATATAACTCAAAACCACTCGGGAGCTGGATTACGTATGTTCCCTTTGAGACTGCAGCAACTCTTGCTCTATTCCCGACTCGCAGGTCCACATCACCGTTTGCGAGGGGTGTGATGTTTTTTAGGCCCTGCAAATGATTACACAGATGAGAACTACAACCAGTATCAAGTACCCAAGTTCCGAAACTTGCATGGTTAATCTCAAATCATATGAATATAAGATGACATACCAACAGGAGTGACGCGGCCTGCTTTTATGTCCTCACGGTACACGGGACAGTTCCTCCTCCAATGTCCAGTCTTGTGACAATGGTGGCACACAACGTTACCGTCCTTGCTCTTTGCCTTACCTTGTGAGCCACTAGTCTCACCAGGCCCACTCTTACCGTTTACTGACTTCTTAAACTTTGGCTTTCCTACAGTTAGGTCGCCGTGAGCTTTGCCCTTACCCTTATTCTTGTTGGAAATCATGAGAACATCTTGCTTCATGCTCCCACTCAATTTCATATCCTTCTCGGTCTGTACGAGAAGTGAGTGTAGCTCATGAGGACTTTTCTTCATGTCATTCATGTAGCAATTTGCCCTGAATAGGGCAAAACCATCATGAAGTGAATGAAGCATACGGTCAATGACTATGCTCTCACTGATTTTGCAATCAAGTGCCTCAAGTTTCTCGCCATTCTCAATCATGTTAAGAATGTGTGGGCTAACCGGTTGGCCCTTCTGGAGTTTCGCATCAAAGAAGCGACAGGTATGCTCATAAGTAACGATTCTCGGTGCTTTTGAGAACTCATTAGTGAGCATGGTGAAAATCTTGTTTGCACCTTGGGCTATGAAGCGTCTTTGCAAATTGGTTTCCATTGCAAAAATGAGTACGTTCTTTATCGCACCCGCTTCCATGACGAAGTCACTATAAGCAAGTGACTCGTTAGCTCTTGCATTGGGGCCTGGGTTTGGCGGTATTGGCTCAGTTAAGTACTTGAGCTTACCGTCGGAATGGCAAAGATTCTGTAATGATGCCTCCCAGTCCGCAAAGTTGGACCCGTCATTCTTCAGTCGTGTGGACTGATTCATGTGGTCCATGAAAGTTTTGAGCCAGGACTCGCGTGCAAGTGTGGCACTTGGCATAGGGATATCATTATTTCTAGCCATTTTTTGTAAGTAGTATTATCAATATCAAACGAATTATACACTGCGAAAAGAAGAAGAAAAATATAATAAGCATACTCATCGTTATGATTTAAGTCTAATGCAAAACTGTTATAATGCGAAGACTCAAGCATTTATACAATTGACCTCCCTCGAGAATTATATAAATGATCCCAAAACTCAATTATCTGTAAATTGATAAGCCAACCTCTTGGCTAATTCTACTATTAGAATTCTTGGTTGATAAATTTCTGTAAATTCTATCTATAGTCCATCATAATCACGAGAAACTCTTCGGATTATAATGTTGAGGTAAAATAAGTCAACACAAACTACTTACCCAATGTAGAAGGGGTCATATGGAGAGTAAGGTCCTATATGCCTACCGAAGAAGAAGGGATTCATAGTTGTTTGGCCTATAAAGACTAATCTCAATTTGGTTTTAGAGGAAGATCCCATCAACTTTATTTTAATTCATTTTAAGTGAACTAATATCTAGCATGCGAGAATGAATAAACTAAGATGATGGCTTAAAAGTGTGACATCTTTATGTCCATGATAACTAACATCCAAACTATATGAGTCAATTTTCATGCATTTAAGTAGGTGGTTTGGTTTAAGCGGAATATGATGCACTAACTATCATGCGAAGAAAAGCAATAAGAATGGAAAAAACGTAAAACAAAAATAAAGTCCTAGTGTGGCCTATCAACCAAAATGAACATAAATACAACTTTGGAATCCTTCCTAGGACCCGAGAAGCTTGTCTTGATGTTCCATCATGGTCCACGTAGCGGGAGTGAGCAATCCAATCTCCATCTTTAGTCTTCTCAAAATTACAAATAAAAATTACAAAATAAACCTATTTACATTCTAATTTCAAAACATAATACTAAAGAAAACCAAAAGGAGATACGAGATCTCAAAATTACATCAAGACTATGTTTCCATCATTAAGAAAACATAATCAACTAAGGCCACACTAGGTAATAGAAAATTACAACCGATTGCAAAAATACGTAAATAAACCATTCAACAATTCATACAACTAAATAAAATGCATCAACAAATAAATTAATCATTCAAGACATAATTCCTTAATTATGTAGAGTAATTTATCCAAACCACCTATTTTAAAATGATCAAAATTATGTGACAATTCCTCAATTACTCACAATAATTCCAATCTTAATACACATTAACTTGTAATATGAATTAATCTAACATTATTTTAAACCTCTTTAAAATAATTGGGTATCTAAAATTTTGTGAACTTTTTCACAACTAACAATCATACATTATAGATTTAATGTATAGTAATTATTGGCCAAAACACAATTTTTTTTTTTTTTTTTTTTTTTTTTTTATAATTGCTCTCGGCATTCCTCAAAAAAATAAAAAAAAAAACAGTTTTTTTTAAATGCTCTCGGCATTAGCCCTAAAAACGAAAAAAACAGTTTTTTTTTCTTAATTTCTTGCGGCATTTTGCCCAAAATTTCGAAAAAACAGATTTTTTTTTTCTTTTTCACGAAAATAACCCTTTTTATGAACGAGTTTGTTTAATGTTGCTACTAGAACAAGATTGGCATAATCATTAATGTTTAATTTAAACATAGATCCAAACTAGATGGTTCAATTTAACCTCTTAAACAGAATATCCAAATTATGATTAAATCGATCATCACAATTGATTTGAACATTATTAAATGAACTTGTATGCCAAAACTATATAGTAAAAACAAATGAACATCATCAAACAAAACAATTTACATTTACATTTCAATTTAATTCTTATTAAATCCAAATATCTACAAATTTATCAAATTATCATCTTAACATATTAAAACAACAATATCAATAAATCAAAATGGAAATAAGGAATCAAAAAAAAAATTGCCTCGGCAAAAAAAAATGAACCGGCCGAAATTTTTTTTTCTCAAAAATTTTTTTGTTTAAATCCATTTATGAAAATCATATAAAATAATTTCGTGGCCTATGCTCTGATACCACTTGTGGTAAATATCGATATATTTCATCAAGAAAATTTCGGATTATAACGAAATTATGAAATATGAAATTGTTAGTCATAAACCAATTGCATAAACAAAAGAATAGAGATTAGAATTAACCTTCGGTCCTAGCAATTTGGCCTAAGAACAAATATCGAGATCGATATTCTCCTAATCGTTGTACCCAAAATGCTTTGAGAAATGCCCTTGTTCTTGCTAGAAAGAGATCCCTAATTGTTAATTATTTTAGGGTTTTTGAGTGATGAGAGTATTAGGTAAAAAACAAGTGAGAAAAATTATATTCTCCTCTCCCTCTTAAACCGTCCAAATGGAGAGAAATAGGGGAAGATATTTTCCTTCCTTTTTCGTGTAACAACCGAGTGCCGACATCGACGCATGGGACCTATACTTCGATGGTGCATCTAATCTAAGAGGCTTCGGGGTAGGTATCCTTCTAATATCACCAGAGGAAGAACATGTTCCGATCTCGGTCAAACTAGACTTCGCCGTCACCAACAATGCCACTGAATGTGAAGCCATAACACTCGGTATCAAGAAACTGAGGGTCCATGGCGATTCCTTACTCATCATCAATCAAGTGTCCGGATCATGGAAAATACGAAGTGACAGCTTAGCTTCCTACCGAGCGAAAATCAATCAAGAGGCGAGTTCTTCGACCAAGTCGACTACTTCCACCCGCCACGAGAAGAAAATCAATTTGCTGATGCCCTGGCAAACTCGCCGCGCTCGTCAATATACATGACGACATGACATCGATGCCCCTATGTGTCGATAGAAGGAGTGAGCCAGCTCACATTTGTGCCAGCAACAACGACGACGAAAACCATGTCGAATCCTGGTACCAAGCCATCCTCAACTACAAAACAAAAAACGAATTCCCTCCCAACTCTGATCAAAGAGGACAAAGAGCCATCCGTACTACCCTTGCCTTTTCCCACGGGGTACATCTTCCCCTTGTTCTTCTTGTTGGCCCGCCTAGCATAGCTTTCCTCCTCGGAACGGATCCTCAACGGATCTACAACGACAACGGCCTCCGGTCTATTGCAAGACCCCATGTTCGGCCCGAAACGAGCCCATGCACGGCCCACTACATTTTTGGGACCCGAGATTTTCCTCTTTGGTGGCCTCATCACATCCGGGCTAACTCCATCAACGTAATCCTCAAAGAAGGCACGGTTGTCCTTGCTAACCTCTCGATACTTCAAGTCGACAACCTCGTCCTTACGGGATTTGGACCTCTCCTCAAAGGATGAAGCTCTTGAACACTTGACATAAGCGGGAGTCACCCATGTCGTGGCAACGGGGTTTGGTACCTCCCAAAGCGGCCGAGTGGCCCACCATCTTTCGAAGACCTCCACAAGCTCGGAGTTTCGAAAAACATTCTCTTGGACAAGGGTATCTTGAGTGGGCAGCTTTTGTTGACGCCCCATTTGCCTCATAAGCCTTTCGGGATAAATGAAGGAAGCAACCTTCAAATCCACCACCATCAAAGAATGAGGACTAGCACCCGAAGCGGGCAACCTCGTGAAGGACCTAAAGTGCCACCATGGCACCACCCAACAGATATGAGGACCACCCTCCTCCGCCAATCTTGCGGCCCAATAAGCCTCGGTGGAAGCAAAACTATCCGAGTACAACTTCTTCCTCATGGTAAGGTGACGGAAGGAATAAGAAGAAGAATCAACCGGAGGCTCTACATACCTTAGCCTCTCAAATAGCCACACTTGTAGGATCCTTGGGGATCCAAATGAGGGAACTTCTCCACAAGAGCCCTTCTTGTCCAAAGCTTGGATGATCTCCCCAAGTACCAACCATGATGGATCTCTACCATGCTCCATTTGCTCAACCACATGCACAAGGGTCATGCTACCATAGCATTTTGGCCCCTCTTTCTTCAAAGCATCAACAAAGAGGTATACATGGACAAGGCAAAAGGCAAGAGCCCTTCTCCTAGCCACCTCCGAAACATTGGCATCCAATCGGTTTTAAAAGATGTGGATAAGAGCCAACATATCCACACCATGAGGAGCAAGGAGGAAATTTACTTAGCTTGTTGTCAAGCCCAACATTGAACGGAATTTCTCCTTGTAGCACAACCGAGTCGGAGGAAGTACCGGAACACAACTCGGCCACCCACCAATGGCTCCTACTTCTTCGGCAAGAGGACAAATCTCACCTTTCGGGAAAACGAAAACGTGATGTTTTGAATCCCAAAACCGAGAACATGCTTCAAGAAATGAGGATTTCACCTTTACTTGACAAAGCACCAACAATTGACCAACTCCCATGCAAATGAGTTGGTACTTTTCGGGAGGCGACAAATCCCGGCACCATTGTCGCAACGCATTCTCAAAGGCATCCATGAAATATTTTTGTGGAAGAAGAAGAGGTTTTGTAGAGATGTTTTTCGTGTTTCGGATGATGAAATAATGAAGCACAAACATCAGTATTTATACAAAACTATTAGTGCGTTTTTCAGAAAAAAAGGGAGAGCTGGCTTCTATCGCCAAATAGCTCGCGCCTCTTTGGGCTTGTTCTCAGGATTCCCACCTTGAATTGTCCCTTTCAAGTTGTGTTTTCTCCTGACACCTCAAACCTCCCGCCGGAATGCTCGCGCCTCTTCGGGATGGTCCAGGGCATTTTGTGTTTTCTCAGACTCACATTTCCTTGTTTTCGCGTTTTACGAAATCCGACACGGTTTCCATGACGCAGCTTTAAACATACGGATTTTTCTTTCTTTTTTTTAAAAGGGGGAAGGGCTAGTCGCCCCGATCCGCGACGGATCATTTCCATGTCAATCAAAATTCCGAAAATTTTTCGCTTTTTTGCAGTTTTCCCAGCAAAAATAAAATTGAAAATTGATAACACGACATCAGTTTTCCTCAAAATTTCAAGTACTCACAAATCCGAGTCTTGATCTCACAAAAATCAAATCAAGTACACTCGCAAAAATCTATTTTAAAATTCACCCCTGACGGTCTGAGTTTGAATTTTTCGAGTCACAAATCAATTTCAACAATTTCGATGCAATTTAATTCATGACACGAGTTAATTGCTCAATTTTCAAATCAATTCCTTTTGAAATCCAAACACGACGACTCGTCGTGGAATTTTTCAAAATATAATTTCAAATTTCAATTTTTAACTTCGTGTCATCGCGGTTAAATTTTGTTTTCAATCAGGTGCTTGTTACGTGTTTACATTTATGCATATGTGCTACCTGTTACATGTCTTCTACACTAACGATGCAGGAACTAGTGCAAAACAAAAGGGGAACTAACAGCCAACAACGCTTCTCCGAAACACAACACAAAAAAGCCAAAAATCACAAATGAACTATAATCCAAAAACACATATATACAAACCGCCTCACGCAAAATATAAATGTGTACAAACAAGAGTCAAAGACACAGACAAGCTACTACGACTACTTAGCGCCTTCCGTCGGACCAGTCCCGGTCTCACGAGGAGTCACAGCTAAGGCAGACACCACCATCTGCTCAGACTCCCTCTCCGGAGAACTCTCCAGCGTCTCGTGCTCCATCTCGACGTGAAGCTCCTCCGCCGCAGCCAACTGAGCCCCGAGAGAGGCAATCTCCGCATTTCGGCTCCGCAGCACGTCCTCACGACGCCTCAGCTCCTGGTCTCGACTGGTGATCCTCAACCCCTGCGCCTCAATCGTCGACCTAGCTGCATCCAACTAAGCATGGACCCGAGCAAGCTCCGCCAGATCCGCGGTACCCTGCAAAACACAATACAGATCATCAAGGTCTAAAAACGTGAAATGCAATACAAAATACACAAAAACAATATATAAAAAGTACCTGAGTAAGCCGAGCCTCCCTCGTAGCCAGGTCACCAGCAAGCGCCATCCAGCGGTTAGCCATCCGCCACAAAGCCTGATGACTAGCGGTCGTCACCTAAAACCAAGAAGGTCTTCAATACAATGTAAGGCATAACATAAATGAAGAAAAATGTTCAGGTCATGAACTCACTCTCAGAACGATCAACCTCCACTCCATGCCAACGTCGGTCACCTCAGCAACCGCAGGCTCTGGCAAGCGCAGCTATAGCTCCTCATCGGCCGGCCCCTGAAAGATGGTCTCCGCCGAGAAAACTGGGGGCTGAGTCCTCATCAGCACATCGACCCCCTACAATTCGGGTCCACATCAAAGGTAACAAACCCTCCTATCAAAGGAGGCAACGATAACAAAATAACAGAGGAAAACATACCTCGATTGGGTACCAGGCAAGCCTCGACAACCGGAAGGTGTCGTAGTCGACCTCTCGCAGCAACAACTCCTCACCTCCCTGACCGTGAAGGTGCTCCTCAACCTCGTCGGGGGTCGACTCCTAAAACAACACCCTAGGCGGCTCGACCGGTACCACGAAAGTCTCAGTAAAGCACTTACGAGCTAAACGCTCGCCCAAGTACCAAACCGGCTCGATCGCCGTCTTAAGGTAAAAACGCTGGGAGCTGCGAGGCCGCAAACGCTCCCTGACAACGGCCGACACCTCTGTGTAGTGCTCCCAAGGCCACCCGACAAACTGCACTCAATGCAAAGCTAATCAACTGTCTGGGGGCTTCCTAAGCTACCTAGTCATCCTATCTCTATCTATTTCTAGGAAGAAGAAGGAGTAAGGAACAACAACTTATGTCAGCAACTCGAAGGGCGTTCACACGACGCCTGCAGTCCTCGTAAATTGACTTAATCGTCTTCTTTAGAGCCATTGTCTAAGCTCTCACGGCAGGGAAGTCGAAGGGACACCACCAATGGTCCCCGACGCAGGGGACGAAGTAAGCATACAACCAAGCCTGTAACCAGACACAGCAAATACAAATCAACCAATCTTTCCAAAAAATTGCCAAAATCAAAATCAAAATCAAAATCAAAATCAAAACAAAAAAAAACGCTCATACCGGGTAAAACTAGCCAAGGCTGGCATAACCCAGTCAAACTGACCCAAAGTGTCAAGGTCAGCGAGGATAGGAAGTACCTTGGTCGATAGGCGCTCACCCTTGTCACCAAATTACGTGGCACCCAAGAAGTACCACAACCACAACCGCGCCTCCTGCGCGTCGGCTCTAGCCTCATCCTCCGGACTCGCCAACGGCGCCGGAGCGTAACCCACTGCTCTCCTTCTGAAGTGGTCTCTCACATACGAGCTCGCGATCAGGTACGAGGTAACGTCAGAAGGCTCGGGTAAAACAGCCCCGATCAGATGAGTAACCGCAGGAGAAGACACCCTCTCCGGTGTCTCTGTGAACTCAACAGGCATCTCGCCACACGGGAGGCCGGATATCATGGCAAAATCCTCTAAGGTCACACCGATCTCCCCGAACTCCATGTGAAACGACGACGTCGTATCCCAGTACCGGTTTAACATGGCACGAATCAGACACAGGTTCGACCTAATCGAAGACCTGTGAATGTACCGCGAAGCGGCCACCAGCGGCCCAAAAGCCGACCTCTCTATCAACGCCCTCGTATTGGCTCGGAGAACGTCGTAGAAGCCCAGACACGTAGTGAAGCCTGAGAAAGTCCCAATGGTGCCGATCTCCTAAAATTAAAAACAAACAACGTCAGAATACTTATTCAGGCCTGATACTTCAAAAGTGATGAAAGTTCAATCATGTGACACAACTTACCAGGCCCTCATGTGCACGGTAGGAAATATGCCTGTCCAGTCGAAGCAGCAACTGGCTACCATCGAAACCCTCGGCCCAAGCAGGTGCCGGCCGCAGGTTCAACCCCTGCGGGGCTGTAACCCGTCTAACGTCCCAACCCGCTACGTGAGCGTCGTCCTCAACCGTCTCTGCCCTCCGTCTCTTCTGACTACGAGACTCAACATGACGAATAGGAGGCATATATACGACCCTAACGATGTTCTGAAACGTCCGTCTGGTCGGCCGAGACGCCCTTCTCCTCCTAGTAACCCTCCTCCCGGAGGTACCAGCCTCAGACCCTGTCTGAGCTCTCTCAGCGTGAACAGACCCAGCAACGGGCTCCTCGTAAGCCTCAGCGGCTCTCTTATCCCCAACTGCCTCCTCGGAGGGCCCCTTCTACTCGGAAGCGCACTAGCCGGAGTACTAACCTGCCCTATCCCGAACAGGTCCTCTAAAGTCGCAGCAAGGGACCCAGTAGGTCCCGAACACTCTCCTGCAATCAAAGAACGTCAGCCAAAATTTTGGCATTACGACGGCGTAAAATGAGCAAATCCAAAAAAAAAACCCTGCAAAGCAGAACAAGGGCAATACCGCCCAAACCCAACCAAACAAAATAATTTACAAAAGCGCACAAGAAAACGACTCGCTCTTCTTTTCAAGCAAAAGATGAGTCAAAACAACAACATATAAAAATGGCATCTCATGACCCGCACGAGGTCCGCCTACAACCCAAAATATATATTCCCGATGCAATGGGGTATTTTTCTACAACTCAAAAAGGCGATTTCTACGCCAATTTGAGCACAAACCGGTCAAAATTTCAAAATACGACCACAACAACGCAAAGTGATTTTATCACGCCTCAATGCGACCTAAACTACCAATAAGGTCCATTTTAAGGCAAACTGATTCAATTCAAGCCCAAACAGGCGCTTATTCTGTCAAACATAAGACCGTCACAAAAGGCAAAAATTCTAACTTTGCCCACAATACCCAACAAAGGTCCACAATGGCAAAAACGGTCTTTCCCGACTACAATGCAACCTAGTGGGGCCCATTAACCAAGCAAATAAACTTGGCATTGTGAAATGAGACGGTTTCTTCGCCTCACTCACGTTTTCCAAGCATACGGGACGTAAACGGGGACCAAAATGCTAACTAAAAGCACCCCTATACTCCTAAACAAGTTTTAAACCTAATACAATCATCAATTTCACTCGAAATGGGCTCAATCAAAAACGCCCAAATCAATTTTTAAGGGTAAACATTTCGCGCTAATTCCATCAATCAAAAGACAGACAAATTCAAATGGATTCAAGAGGAAATACATACCTTGAGATGACATGTTGATGACGGTACGAACTGGAGCAAGCAAGAAGACCAACAATGGCGGTTTTTGTTTGTTTTGTCGAGAAGATGAAGAAGACGAAGTGAGAATGGTATGCAAACCAATCTCGTCTCTTTTACAGAAAAATAGGGAAGCCCCCTTACCTCGCCAAGTAGCTCGCGCCTCAATGAGGTACTCCCTGTTCTATTCAGCGGAATTTTGGGCTTTGGCCCAATTTCCCATCACAAACCTCAAATTTTCAATGACGACATTAGAGACCGTCATTTTTCAAATACAAAAACAAATAGTGAAATCAAAATTCGCTATTTTCCTTCAAAATTCAAACAAACGGCGATTAAAACCGCCATTTTCACTTCAACGATAATAGTGAAAATTCAAATTCACTATTTCTTCAAATTTCAAACGACGGCAACTAAAACCGTTATTTTCAAAAACATAATAGTTAAAATTCAAAATTAACTATTTCTTCAAATTTCAAACGACGGCAATTAAAACCGTCATTTTCAAAAACATAATAGTGAAAATTCAAATTCACTATTTCTTCAAATTTCAAACGACGACAATTAAAACCGTCATTTTCGAAAAATAATAGTGAAAATTAAAAATCACTATTTTCTTCACATGTCAACGACGGCAACATAACCCGTCACTTCAAACGTAGTAGCGAAAATTCAAAATTCGCTATTCTCTTCAAAATTCAAACAAACGGCGATTAAAACCGCCATTTCAAATTCAAAAATAATAGTGAAAATTCAAAGTTCACTATTCCTTCAACTGTCAATAGGGGGCTTTCTCGCGAAAAATGTTGTTTTAAAAAGGCCCACCCAACGCGACTATTCTCACGGTCGATCAACCGACCCCACCATGGCTGGCGAGCCTTACAACGCACCGCGGCTGGCGAGCCCTCCTCATATACGCCCATGGCTGGCGAGACTTACTACGCACCGCGGCAGGCGAGCCCTCCTCATATACACCCCATGGCTGGCGAGACTTACTACGCACCGCGGCAGGCGAGCCCTCCTCATATACGCACCATGGCTGGCGAGCCTTACAACGCACCGCGGCTGGCGAGCCCTCCTCATGTACGCACTATGGCTGGCGAGCCTTACAATGTACCGCGGCTGGCGAGCCCTCCTCATGTACGCACCACAGCTGGCGAGCCTTTGTCTGCAAACATGCAAGGACATATCCGAAGATGCCTCAGGTATGACTCCTTCTTATGGCTGGCGAGCTTTTGTACGTAGTCTAACAGACTTTAAACGACCCGCACGAACAGTCGACAGACTCTAAACTGTTCCCGATGACAGGTCCTTGGCTCGTACCCCGGAGTCGCCTTGGCGTCGCCGTTCCCGACGGCAGGTCCTTGGCCCGAATCCTTTCTAGCCGCCTTGACGTCGCTTGGGTCTCCAGGTTGTAATCTTCGATTGACCTGGGGGCTCTACTTTGACTTTCGCCCTGTCCAAGCCTCAGTCAAAGTGGGGGCTCTGTAAATACCCGATGATTATCGGACTACAACATGCTTTGGAATCGCAACGTTTGATCGACAGTTCGTGTACAACTTTACTTTGGAAAACTTAAAACGATTTCGAAAATAAAACATTTCAAAACTTTTCAAAAGTGCCTGGAGTATTTAATGCATGACGACAGGGTCGTAATGACACTAACTAGAGTAAAAACCGACACCGGACCAAAAACCGACTCAAAATTCAAATCCCGACTCCAACAACGATCAAACCGAGTCAAACACAAAAAACAAACCATTCAAACGCTTCCATGTTAAGATTTCCTGGATTCATGCATGGTCAAGTACCAAACATGTGCATCCAAATCCTAGGATAAAACAAATTATGACTGCATTTGTGTGAAAGCGACAACACACCTCGAAGACGTGCGACGTGGCCCGCGCCTCTTTGAGCAGCCCTGGTGGCCACGTCGCTCAAAACTAACACAACCACTCATTTTCCTATAAATGCCCCTAAAATGCCACCATTTGAGAACTTACGCGAGTGTCCGCCCCCTCTTTTCTCCCTTAAAATTCTAGACTCGGCTTCCTAAGTCACAATCTGACACGTGTTTACGACCTACCGATCGTAAACACAAGCCTTACACATTTTTGGTACCGTCATCGTGCATTAAATCACTTGACCGACCATCTTGACCACTACACCATCACCAAACTTATTAAAACACTCTTTTTACTTACTAAAACGATTTTAAACCAAGTCTTTTCCGACAAAACGAGTTGATACACTTACGTCGGTTTCTCGCCATAAGCCAAGCATGTAAGTATGAGGGTGTAAAAATCCTTCTTTTATCATATCTTTACTTGTTCATGACTATAACATGCTAAATCATGCATAACATGGTCCAAAAAATGGGAAGAATGAGCCAAAACCGGACTTTTTGGTTGAGGCAGAGGCTACTTACGTAGCACATAGGCTCGCGCCTAAAGCAGCCTGCCCAGCCTCAAGTCCAATCCGTGTTTGGTCTCTTCTTTTCTTCTATTTTCATTTTCATATTTGTAATCGGTTTTTACCATTTCAATTATTTTCAAACCCTTTTTATTTCCTTTTACATGTTTTAACCATAAAACATTTTTCACCCTTGGTTCTTAATACCATGACGGTTTAATCCGTGTTTAGGTGATAATATTTGGTTAATTACATTTAAAAGGTATTTTAAAGCCTTTCATTATTTCTTTACATTTTCAAAATAAATATATTAGACACCAACACAAAATCATCCTTGGTTCTACATACCATGTCGGATTTTAACCCGAGTACGATGATGAGTATCGACTAATTATATTCAAATGAACTTAAAACAATTAGTTCATATTCATTTTCAAAACTATTCATGTAAAGCATACAAAGTCGAAGCCGACATCGAATACCATCAAGACAATGACGATTATTCAAGTCTCGTTCTTCAAATCAACACAAATACGGCCTAAACGGTCCTTTCAAACCAAAATGGGTTTAAATACCCATTTTTCAACACGTTTTACAAAAGTTTATCAATGGTTAGAATGCGTCATATACCGTTGACTGACCCGTGCCTAAACAGGCCATTCCTTTTCCTATTTTCAAACCAGGGAGACCCCCTTACATCGCCAATAGGGTCGCGCCTCATCCGGCTGCCTGGAGCAAGGCCAGTTCCCTTTCCAGCTGATACGTGCCTAATGTATAGTCTTTTTAGCCTATTTCAGCACGTATTTCTATGCATTTCTATACTGTTTTTATGGTATTTTGCCCCGAATTGGCTACTTTGGTGTATTTTGTCCTTTTTGTAGGAATGATCGCGAAAGTAGTGGAACCATACTCCTTTTTGTCCTTTTTGCATGCATTTAGAGGAGACGGGATTGTCCCAGAGTGAGATGCTGCATTTGGAAGCGTCGTGGCACGCATTACGAGACACTTGGGTGAAGACGTGAGCTGGAATGAAGACGAAATCAGTCGATCGAGTTGTTTGCTGGTCGATCGAGTGGTTTCTAGACCCCCTGACGCTCGATCGAGCTGTCCCTTAGTCGATCGAGTAAGCTGCACAAGACCAAGTCCTCGATCGAGTAACCTGTTGGTCGATCGAGTAACTTCTGCTGAGATGTTGGTCGATCGAGTGGTTTAATCCACTCGATCGAGAGGTTTTCGCGGGCATGGGCTTTTAATTAGTCCGTGTGTTGTTTATTTCTGCAAACCTTAGTTCTTTTTCTATTGAAACCTAAGTTAATTAGGATAATGGATTTTTATTTATCTTCCATACTATCAAACTACTGAAACTTTAGCACGTTACTTATTTTCTTTCACTGTTGCTTTGCTTTGGGTTATTATTTGCTCGGATTCAGTTGTTCTTTACGCCGGATTCGCACTGATTGTAATCCTTTCTCTTCCTTTATTAATAATAATCATTTATTGCTTTAATTTCTCTTTTATGTTCTTATTTTCCCTTGCCCTAATTTCCATTATTGCAAATTATTGTTATTTCATTATGTCTTCTCAGAAATTTAATTCTTTGTTAGTTTAATTACGAACATGAGTAGCTAAACCCCTTCATGTTGGGATTAGGGAATCTGCGGTAGGAAAATGACGATGTAGTGAATGAATTAGATGAACTGATTAAGAGACTCTGTCACTATAGCAATTTAACTGTAATTCCCGACCTAGTTGAGTGCACGCTTCTATGTCACCCATTAAACTGGCTAAAATTAATCCTGGATCGAAAGATTGGACTAAATAGGCCTGCTATAAACAGTAGACTACCCTAATGAGGACGAAAGTTAAGTTAGTGGTATTTTAGGATAGAAAGTGGACCGAAAGGACCTTTTAACATCCGTCTCACATTAGTTAAATCCGAGTCATTTGTTCTTGAGTTATTGGACTACCGTAGTGAACCGAAATCCCGACATGTCCCTCTCTTCTTGATAGTTTAATCATATTTTATTGCTCTTATTACTCGTTGCCTTATTTCTCTTCCCTTCGTACTTCGTAGTTTAGAACCAAATTCAAACAACCCCCAATTGTTACCATAGGATTAGAAATAGACAACTATAGTTGCATTACCTCCTGTGGATTCGATACTCATTGCCTCTGCTACATTTTAGTTGAGACCGTTAGGTTTATCTTTGATAGGGTTGCGATAGCCGTGTCAAATTTTGGCGCCGTTGCTTGGGAGGCGATTGTTCAAATTATTAGTTGCTTCATTTTTAGTCCTTTTTTCGGTCTAAGGGACACCCGTTCCTTGGACTATTCTTATTTTCATTTGTAGTTTCTTCTTATGCGCAGGCCGCAAGGTGGTCCACTACTACCATTCGATCCAGAGATTGAAAGATCTTTGCACGTAAAGAGGAGGTTGTTTCAAGATCAACAATTAGAGGAAGAGTCTAGTTCTCGTTCCAACTTTTACGAGAACGAACGTTCGAGGACAACCCACCGTCCTCTCCGATTTCTAATTCATCGGTTGAAACCGTTATTTTTCCAGACTTTCCCGAAATGGCCGAAGAAGCGACCATTGCCAGTCATTCTGAACCCACAGTGAGGATCTTTACAAAGGGTTCGAGCTACCGGGAAGCTCGGAAATTGAGCCAAACCTTCTTACCTTAATATGGTTGAGAAGAATCGATTCGGTGGGGCAAAAACGAGGATGCGGCGAAGCACATAGAGACTTTTATTGATTATCGCTGCTCCATACCCCCACTGGCTTTGGCGTGACAGTGATCGGATAAAAGAAACCTTGTTCATCTTCTCACTCCGCGATCTTTGCGAGGGAGTGGTATAGGGATTTGGACCGAATCGCTCACGCCATAACGATTGGAATTCATTGGCTTTAGCGTTCTATAAGAAGTACTTTTCCGCATCGAGGACTATTGCCATTAGAGCTCAGATAACGAGCTTCAAACAAGGGCCTGACGAGAACTTTCACGAGGCATGGACTCGATTTAAGAAGCTAGTGCGAACCATACCGCACCATGGTTTCGAAAAGTGGAGACTATGCAATCATTTCTATAATGGATTGTATGACGATCGAGAGAGCCATTTTGGATGCTACGACCAATGGCGGATTTGCTTTGAAAACTTGGGAGCAACCAAAGGGTGGAAGATCATAGATGATTTGGCCATCCATAAGGTGAATATGGGAACTCGAGAGGAAATCGAAGAAGAGTCTGCCGAGTCTTCTTCTGTCAGCCATTGCGCACTTGAAGCCCTCACTGCAAGGTTTGACAAGTATGAGCTAGGAGGAGTTTCCAAAGGGGCATGTACCAGGTTAATCTTTGTGACGAGACGGTCCTTTCGTCTGTAGAAGATGTGGAGGAGAGGGGCATGTCTCGGATCATTGTCCCGACCCTTTTGAGCAATGCGCGCCTTCCAACACTACAGGGCGGAACAACGATTATTATGAGCCGAATGTCCACCCCAACTTGAGGTGGACCACCAAAATGTGCTCAATCCCACTTTGCTCCTCCGAACCAAAGCAGCGCGTAGTATATTCCTCCACACAAGAATCAACAGGGCTATCAGAAGCCTTCTTCCTTCAACCCTCCTAACCAAGGTACATCGTCTTCTAGTGGGGTGAGTGAAATAGGCGAGTTAAAGACCATGATGCAAGCCATATCAAAGCAATTGCAGCTGAATGATCAACAAAATCAACAAAGAAATCGCGTCCACATAAGGCACTTGAGACTCAAGTTACCCAACTTGTCTTTGCAAATCAATCCTCGAAAAGCGGGTCAATTACCGACTCAAAATGAGAAGAATCCACATGAGATGGTAAACCTGATAGAATTGAGAAGCGGTCTTTCTTATGAGGGACCGAAGTGAAGAAATCGGACCCTAGGGAAGCCATAATCGATGATGAACAATTAGTTCAAGAAAAAAAAAGGACTCACGACAAAGGAATTACTCGATCGATCAAGACGGAGTTCGATCGAGTGGAAATGGTGAAGAAAGCCCTCGATCGAGTAGTCTTTCCGCTTTCGATCGAGTGAACAGAAGTCGAGGTTGATCGATCGAGTGGAAATGTTACTCGATCGACTGAAGTTGATGAAGAAACTGCTCGATCGAGTGAGCATAATGCTCGATCGAGTGATATTGATGACGGGAAGCTTATTCGAGAGCCTGCTAGTGCTCGTTTAAGCGAGAAATCACCGGAAAGACCTCGTTCGAGAGGTAAGAAGCGTCAAAAGGATACTGAACTTGCTCCGGAAGATACATTGGAAGCGAGGAACAAGGGGCTCGAGATACCAATCACGGTTCCCTTCCCGAGGCGGCTGCAGAATACCAAAGTTAATCAACATTTTGGCAAATTTGTTGAACTGTTGAAGAGCTTGGAAGTCTCCGTGCCGTTCACTGAATTGCTGACTAAGGTACCCTCTTATTTAAAGTTTATGATAGAAATTTTGAGTCGTAATAGGAACATTAATGATAATGAGACCGTAGCTTTGACTGAGGTGGGGTCAGCCCTATTTCAAAATAAGCTACCTCCTAAGCAATCAGACCCGGGGAGTTTTTCGATCCCTTGTCACATCGGTATGCAGTTGATTGATAACGCGCTATGCGATTTAGGCGCTAGTGTAAGTGTCTTACCTTTGTCTCTGGCTAAGAGACTTGGTTTGACAAAACTGAGTTGCACCAACATGACTGTCCAGATGGCCGACCGTAGTCTATCACGGCCATTAGGTATAGTAGAAGTCGTACCTGTTCGGATCGGGAAGTTCTTTATCCCCGTTGATTTTGTCGTCTTAGATATCCCCGAAGATGCACACACCCCTATCATTTTAGGGAGACCATTTTTGTCCACTGCCCGTGCAGTAATAGACGTCGGGGGGAAGACTTTGACCTTTCGGTAGGGGATGAGGAGATTTTTCATCACCCAAGTTCCGAGAGCTCCCATGCAAGCCCAACCTTGCAATGCTCTTTCTTCTATTAGTCCTATTATTGACACTCCAGGATGAAAATCTGAGAATATTCTTGTTATTGTTAACCCTCCGCCTCAAATTGAGAGCAAAAAGGAGGAAAGTTCGTCTGTTTTCCTTGCTGCGCAGTGTGCAGATGAAAGCAAGAAGGAGTCACAATGGACATGGTGCTACCATTATCAATCAAACTGTTGCCAAGGACGCCAAAGAAGATGACAGAGGAGCGAGAACAAAGAAAGTTCGAACCTACGTGGATTGGAACTACATTCCTCCTACTGTTGCAAATAGTGATTCAAGCTCATGGAAATTAAGGAGGTCGGTCAGTATCGCTGAGGTGACGTCCTTCAGTCAGAAGCCCACGAAGGGGCTACTGAAAGTTGATGAGAATTAAACGGGGAAATGCCCCGTGTAACAAATTGTAATAGACAATTCGTTTGAATTTCTTTTGAATTTGTTTTATTACGTTTTAATTAGGACAATTAGTTTAGACAATTTTTGGCATAGACTAAGACTATAGACTGTGTTTTCTGCGAATTTGGTATTTTGGGATGTGTTTGGACGTGTTTTATGCAGGTTTGGGGAAGTTTCACGCATTTCAAGGAAGTAAAGACGGAAATCCAAGAGTCCACAAGAGGAAAGTCCTCGATCGAGTACCTTCTGTACTCGATCGAGTTGGAAAAGGGTCGATCGAGTAGTCTATTTACTCGATCGAGAGAAGCCACATGAGCACCTGGTCGATCGAGTGGATGTTAATCGATCGAGCACTTGGGACACCAATAGTCCTCGATCGGATGACTTAAAATCACTCGATCGAGTGAAATGAACAGTGGACACGGGAGTTTTCTTTCTTAAAACTCTTTATTCCCTAATTCTATTTTCATTTCATCCCTAATTTCCGTCTAACTCCCCCTTAATATGCGATTGATTTCACCCCCAAATCCCTGCATTTCTTGCCCAATCTCCAAATCCGCCACCTACAATCCCTTCCTTGCTAATTAATCTTCAAAAGCCCTTTATTTTTCCCCCTATTTGTTTTCGTTTTCACGATTTGTAAGAGGGTCTAGGGTTTGCGGGTTTTTTTCGACTGAAAAACCGCTTGTCTTTGCTTGATTCTTGAAGATTAATTGCTTATTGTAGGTCCTTTATCATCAAGTAAGTGTTTCCTCCTTCCCCTTGTATTTTAATTTCACTTATTTTGATCTTTTTGGGGGAAACTGAATTAGGGTTTCGAAAATCCATGCTTAGTCGAATTTTTCGATTTTGATTGTGTTTGTATGCCCTTAATTTGCTTGCTTGATGACTATACCCCAATTCCTCGCTGTTGTTACATGTGTAATTCGAATTTTGTACAAGATTTCCGCGATTAGGGTTCCTGAGTCGAGTTTTTCGATGTCAGACGGTCTTATGCTGTCTTGCTTTGTTTAACTTCAGTCCATGCTTCCTTGCTGCTGCTGTTAACTGCTCTTCCGTCCCCTGTCGTCGTTACATGCTATAACTGTTGGAAATCTTGCACTGTGAGTCGGAACTTTCGATTGCTAGGAGTCTTACATGCTTCCATATGTGGTTTTGATGCTGTGTTAGCCCCCTTTAGCAGTCATTACGTTATCATATTACCACCACTCACGTGCTGCCTTTCGAATTTGTTGAGGATTGTTGGATTTTATCTGCTGGAAGTCGAATTTTTCGACTGATAGGGCCTTTATGTGCTGTCACATGTTGGTTAACGCGTTGTTTTAACCACGGTTAGCAGCTGTTTTCTTATCATGCCTTTTATCATGTTGCAGGATGGACGCTAGTTCCTTACCTTCTACTAGTACCGCTTCCAGTCCATCCACGAGCGAGTCAGTGGCCCCTGCTGTTGCCACTGGCTCCACCTTAGTGACCACCGCGGCCTCAGCTGTTACTTCTACCCCTGCCAGGCCCCTCACTATCTTTGGAAAGAGGATTCATTCCCGTTTCCGGCGCCAGTATGGTGCCACCCAGGCCGCATCAGCAGGCTAGTCAGCTAACCATTACTTCCAGCCCTTCTGGGGTCATTGTTATTCTGAGAGGGAGCTCTTACCCCTTTACCAGGGATGCCCACGGTACGTTTTGTTTCCACGGCTCACCGGACTCGGTTAGCCGCTTTACTTCGTTGCCCTCTCTCCTCCACCCGTTTCCTTGCGCGGACTGACCTAGAGACCTTAGGAATTTATGAGGAGGTCTGTAGTTTATTGAACGGGACGGGTATGTCGGGTCTGATTACCTTGCAGGAAGCTACTATTCGTATCCCTACTTACGAGTTTTTTAGCTCCTACTCTTTTGACACCGACTCTTACGATGCCAACCCCTCTAGTCCTTGCATTCACTTCCGACTCCGCAATGAGTCGCACCACTGGACTTTGGCCAGGTTTGGGGAGGTCTTAGGCCTAGTTAGTGACGGCCCCGTAGACCCACCTCGGGATCTCCTTCAGCCACTCTGGGCTGCACTTTCTCACACTCCCTTCCCCGCACGGAAGGGAGCTCACGTTCACTTACCTGCTCCCTTTACTACTTACGTCTGATAGGAGAGACCATCTTTGGGCGACCTGAGCCCAATAACGTGACCAACACTGAGCTAGCGATTCTCGCGGGGTACCTCAACATTGACTACGGTACCCCGTTTGTTCTAAACATTGCTTATTTGGTAGCTCAGCATTGGAACGGAATTGGAACTCGGGTCAAGACTTCTGTTGTCTGCGGCGGGTTAGTGACTAGGATTGCCCGCCATCTTTACCCCACTGAGCCTGGACTTACTGCGCCCGATAGGCAGGCTTACCTTGACTTGGCTGCCATGGCTGACTTCGCCTGGTTCCCAAAGGTGAAGGGCGCGAGGACGTGGAAGATTTGTGGTTCCACGTCTGTTACCTTGCCGTGCCCTACCCTTCCTCCACTCTTACCGCTCCCGTCTGCTGCCGAGGGAGCGAGGCCACCTCCACCCACCTACCACCTTACCTTCACCCCTACTTCTTCTTCTAGGAAGAGGAAGCGGGAGGTCGGAGCGACTTCCAGCTCTCAGGCTCAAACTCAGGCCCAGGCTGGGCCCACACAGACTCCCACGCCTGCACCCCCACTTACCCCTCCTCCTTCTGGTTCGGCCTTGCCGGCCAATTTTGTTTGCCCTCCTGTTTTAGGGGCGCCCGAGGTCATGGACCAAGGGCGTCGTGATGCCTTGCTTCTGGATATGTGCAGGTACCTTACTGAGATGAGACGGGATATGGCCTTGGCTGTATTCCCGCTCTACGAGTTCCATATCCGAGCCCGGCGACCGATTCCATAGGGGTGGCCGCATCCCTCCTTCTACCGATACCCAGCGGACGGGTACCCTCCACTACCTTCTGACTCAGAGGAGGAGGTGGAGGAGACACCCTGTAGCACGAGAGGTGCGATTGCGGGCGAGGCAGCAAACACGAGCCGCCAGAGGAGGCGAGTGATCCCCGTTTACACCGGTGCGGGGATGAGGCCGGAGATGACGACTAGAGTTTCCCCTAGTTTGTTCTTTGGTTTGGGAAACCGTTTTGTTGGGTCGGAGTACCATGGAGGCGGCGACGACGACGAGTAGCTCTTGGTCTACTCACTTCCCCGCCTTTCGTCGGTTTGGGGAAGTTCGTGTTTTGTATGTTCTCTTACTCTGTTTATTTCGTCTCCTTTATTTTTATTTTGTTGGTTGTATACTCCCATCCCCATATTTCTTGGTGTATCTTTGGAGGACAACGAGGGCGTTGTCCGTTTTGGTTTGGGGGAGGGTATTGCATCCTTTTCGAGTCCGCATCGCATTTGTTTTGCATTCACGTTTAATTTTTCAGCTTGCATTGTTGTTTATTTTCAATAAAAATATCAAAAATCCAAAAAAAAAATAGAAAACTTCAAAAATTCAAAAAAATTTCACGTTTATTTTTGCATATAGGTTGAGTCGGAACGGTAGATTCCCGTGATGAAATTGCATTATAACTTGTCATTTTACTTGAGCCTTGCACTTTTATTGATAGTTATTAGCTTTGTCATACGCATGATCTACGAATTTCTGTTCAAATATAAGCTGACTGTTTAGACTTGACCTATAATCTGGCAAACTACTTAAAAATTCTGAGTTTTAGAGCCATAACTGGTGACATTCATGACCAGTTCATTAGGAATTTTGAGAGTAGTACTCCTTGCATAGCATGTTCGTCTCATTTACACATTTATGACATTCAATTTCTCGTCAAATGCACATATTCGGGTTTGTGGTTGGTGTCACATGCAGGGAGGGTCTTGCAAATTCCCCTTTCTTTATATCTTTCACCCATTTAGCTCCACATTAGCCAAAACTTGCCTTTTTGACCCATTAGCTACATTCCAAACTGAGCCTGCCTGGTCAAGCTAGTTAGTATGTTCTTTTGTGGTATGTTTTCCATTGCAGTTTGGTCCGTAATTCTTGTTTGGAGTTGGTGTTTGTATTAAGGAAGGAGGAAAAAGAAGAAAAAAAAGTAAGTATTGAAAAGAAAAAAAGAAGAAAACGTGAAAGAAAGAAAAGAAAGAAAAAAAAAGGGAAAACAGAAAAGAAAAAAAAAAGCTGAACGAGAAAGAAAGAAAGAAAAATTGTGAAAATAGTTGTACCCTCTTGTCAGAGTTGAGAAGATGTTCGAAGATGTACAATCGAAAAGGGTTGTTTGTTTCAGTTAGTTGTTTCAGACGGTGTCTTTAAAAGGGAAGTTTGAGACCGTCTGACTCCTCCGTTCTATCCCATATTTTTTGAGGAGATTGTGCTTTGAGTCTAGTGAGTTTTGTGCCAGTTGAAGGGCACTAGTACTTAGTTTTTCAGTCAGTTGAGATCCGGATGGTTTCATTATGGTCCTGTTAGGAACTAGCTTGACGCTCTTACCTCCACATTTCCATAACTTGTTGTGCCTTTTCTCACCTGAACCTCACTATTCCCATATTATTTGCAAACCCTCGGTGTGACTTTATTATCGGTTGGAATTTGTGCATTAGTACTTGAATTGTCTTTCATTTTTGTTGCATGCATGTTATGTAGGTCGCAGTTAGGTGAGTGACTGTCTTTTCTTCCCTCTTTTACATATAACATTTGCCCTTTGCTTCATGAGAGAAGAGTGACCACGTGAGAGTCCAGTTTTGTTGGTCTTGCAAGGTCGATAGGTCGCTTTATTTACGAGCGACTTATAATTCGTTTGCGTATTGACTGCTTGGCTTTAACTGTTGATTTTTGTTGCATTAAATTGGTTCAAGTAGACAAGTTAAGCTAGCTCTGAGTTATCATTTCCGTTCCATTAGTTTAGTTTTGAGTTTACTCGAGGGCGAGTAAAGGTTTGGTTTGGGGAGATTTGATACGTGCCTAATGTATAGTCTTTTTAGCCTATTTCAGCACGTATTTCTATGCATTTCTATATTGTTTTTATGGTATTTTGCCACGAATTGGCTACTTTGGTGTATTTTGTCCTTTTTGTAGGAATGATCGCGAAAGTAGTGGAACCATACTCCTTTTTGTCCTTTTTGCATGCATTTAGAGGAGACGGGATTGTCCCAGAGTGAGATGCTGCATTTGGAAGCGTCGTGGCACGCATTACGAGACACTTGGGACGTGAGCTAGAATGAAGACGAAATCAGTCGATCGAGTTGTTTGTTGGTCGATCGAGTGGTTTCTAGACCCCCTGACGCTCGATCGAGCTGTCCCTTAGTCGATCGAGTAAGCTGCACAAGACCAAGTCCTCGATCGAGTAACCTGTTGGTCGATCGAGTAACTTCTGCTGAGATGTTGGTCGATCGAGTGGTTTAATCCACTCGATTGAGAGGTTTTCACGGGCATGGGCTTTTAATTAGTCCGTGTGTTGTTTATTTCTGCAAACCTTAGTTCTTTTTCTATTGAAACCTAAGTTAATTAGGTTAATGGATTTTTATTTATCTTCCATACTATCAAACTACTGAAACTTTAGCACGTTACTTATTTTCTTTCACTGTTGCTTTGCTTTGGGTTATTATTTGCTCGGATTCAGTTGTTCTTTACGCCGGATTCGCACTGATTGTAATCCTTTCTCTTCCTTTATTAATAATAATCATTTATTGCTTTAATTTCTCTTTTATGTTCTATTTTCCCTTGCCCTAATTTCCATTATTGCAAATTATTGTTATTTCATTATGTCTTCTGCTGAGAATTTAATTGCTGTTAGTTTAATTACGAACATGAGTAGCTAAACCCCTTCATGTTGGGATTAGGGAATCTGCGGTAGGAAAATGACGATGTAGTGAATGAATTAGATGAACTGATTAAGAGACTCTGTCACTATAGCAATTTAACTGTAATTCCCGACCTAGTTGAGTGCACGCTTCTATGTCACCCATTAAACTGGCTAAAATTAATCCTGGATCGAAAGATTGGACTAAATAGGCCTGCTATAAACAGTAGACTACCCTAATGAGGACGAAAGTTAAGTTAGTGGTATTTTAGGATAGAAAGTGGACCGAAAGGACCTTTTAACATCCGTCTCACATTAGTTCGTCTGAGTCATTTGCTGCTGAGTTATTGGACTACCGTAGTGAACCGAAATCCCGACATGTCCCTCTCTTCTTGATAGTTTAATCATATTTTATTGCTCTTATTACTCGTTGCCTTATTTCTCTTCCCTTCAGACTTCGTAGTTTAGAACCAATTTCAAATAACCCCCAATTGTTACCATAGGATTAGAAATAGACAGCTATAGTTGCATTACCTCCCTGTGGATTCGATACTCGACTGCCTCTGCTATATTTTAGTTGAGACCGTTAGGTTTTATCTTTGATAGGGTTGCGATAGCCGTGTCACCAGCATTATTCTAGGACGATCCCGACTCCGGCTAACCCGGATGTAGGACGGATCAGACGACTAACTTGCTCATTTAAAAAACCGTATTTTCAAAATGCCTTACTAAGACAAACGGATCACGTTATGCACCATAAACCTAATTTGGTAAATGGATGTTTAATTTCCGTCTTGCATGAAAATCAATCATAAATCCAACTCGAGATCTCAACTTGATACTTGGATTAAATCAACCGACTTAGAAAGCTCTCACATGTTAGGTTTAAATTATTGGATGCACATTCGTGCATTTAAACCGCTTTATGACCTTTTGCATTCAACCAACCAAGATCGATCAGTAGAGGCCGCTACCGCGCGCGGGATTGGGTGTCTGATTAAAGGGTTTCCCAATACATACCTTCACCTCTTACTCAGAAACTTTGGATAGTGGACGACCTTATCCAGGGCGTACGAGAGTCACTCTAGAGATAGGATGCTAAAGAGGGACGATTCCTTATCTTTAATACCTATGTCAAACACTGCTTTGTGCTTCGTTTGACCGAGGTATAAAGTGGATTCGAACGTGTTCCAAGCATCCCACAAATGCTTGGTGGTGACTCCAAACATCTTTAATCGTTTCGAGACCCTAACTGAGACGAAACCGACCGATCTAAAACGATCCGGTCGAAAGCATTTTTACGCCGCCGAGGGTGGCTTTCAAAAGACTGCTATATGTCCGACAGATCGGCTCGGCGTGTAGGTGGGCCCCGTGTCCACAAGATTACAACCTAGAGACTGGAGCGACGTTGAGGCGGCTCGAAAGGATTTGGGCCAAGGACCTGCCGTGGGGAAGGGCGACGCCAAGGCGACTCGGGGATACGAGTCAAGGACCTGTCGTCGGGAACAGTTTAGAGTCTGTTGACTGTCCGTGCTGGTTGTTCTAAGTCCGTTAGACTACGTACAAACGCTCGCCATCCATATGAAGGAGTCATACCTGAGTCATCTTCGGGATATGTCCTTGAGTTGTTTCTTATTAGCGCACAAAGGCTCGCCAGCCATGTTGCGGATATGATGGGGCTCGCCAGCCGCGTAGAAGGTGCGTTTTGAGGCTCGCCAGCCATGCTGAAGGTGCGTTTTGAGGCTCGCCAGCCATGTTGAGGGTGGTGCGTTTTGAAGCTCGCCAGCCATGTAGGCGGTGTGTTTTGAGGCTTGCCAGCCATGCTGAAGGTCGAATGATCAACTGTGGGAAATAGCCATGTTGGACTGGCTTATTTTGAGAGGTTGTTGATTTAGTGGGCTCTGTGGGGAGGTCTCCGATATCCAGCTGGGGAATTTCGGTGTTTATTTTGGATGTTTGTAGCACCGAAAAGAGATAGGCTCGAGCCTGGCTTTTGTGGTTGGCGGTGATTTCGAATATCGAAGATAGGTAATGGTTTTTATTGAATTTTGTTTGAATTTGTAGAAATATCGGATGTGAATTCCGCCATTTGATGTGTGTTTGGGAGATAGCGGTTTTAATTCCGTCTTCTCGTGATTTAAAATTTGTGAGGAGTAATGAATTTGAATTTCACTACCCTGTTCGAAGGTGTGACGGTTTTTAATGCCGTCTGTTTGAATTTTGTGGGAATATAACGAATTTTGAACTTCGCTATTCTGTTTTTTTAGGAAGCTACGATTTTTAATTCCATCGTTTGAATTTTGAAATTTGTGTGGAAATAGCGAACTTTCATTTCACCATTTTTTGGTGTTGTTTTTTTTCTAAGGCGATGGTTTTTAATCCGTCGTTGGAATTTGTTAAAATAGCGAATTTGACGCTATTTGTTTTTGTGATTTGAAAATGACAGTTTTTGATTCCGTCGTTGGAATTTGTGAAAATAGCGAATTTGAATTTCACTACTTTGTTCTGTTTTTTGAAAATGACGGTTTTTAATTCCGTCGTTTAAAATTCGTGAAAATAGCGAATTTGAATTTCACTATTATGGTAGAGGTAGAGGTTGAGGTTTGTCAATCTTTTCCTGAGAGATTTTTCTTCAAAGATGATTAAGGCTCCGAAGTTTATGTCGCTATTGAATATGAATGGAAACCTGTCATTTGCTCCTTATGGAAAGGAATAGGGCATGATAAGGCTGCTTGTATGAAGAAACAAGAACCTAGGACAATGCCTAAACAGAGACAATAATGAAGGCCTGTAGCAAAGCCAACCATTGAAATGCAGCCTAGGGTCCCAGCTGCAGCTGCTACACTACTACAGATACAGGCTATAACAACGGTCAAAAACCGTTGTTATATAAAAAAGCGGACGTTGTTAAAGCATCCGTTGTAAAAGGTTGTAACAACGGTTGGTTTTCTTAAGCAACCCGTTGTTAAAACTATTAACAACGGTTTTAAGTATAAAAACCCGTTGTGGAAAGTGTGACTCAATTTTGGGGGGAAAGTTATAACAACGGGTTGTAATATACAAAACCGTTGTTATAACTAAAGACTACGGGTTGTTTGTAAATAACCGTTGTTGTTTGTTCTTAAAAAATAAAAAAAAAATTAAATTAAATATTACTAGATGCATGTATAATTACGGCCCGTTAGAATTCCGATGCATGCAGAATATCCCTTAAATTAATTACCAATGGTTTTGAAAAAACTTATAAATGTGACTAGCTATAAATATTAAAGCATCCTTTAGTATCTAACATTCATTAATTGAAACAACATGGCAATGAACCCTAATTTTATCAACAACGAAGAATGGCTTACACAAACGATTGAAGATGATGGGAGGGTTCTCGCCAGGCTTCCCGCCGATCAACACCCAAATCAAAGCATCCCTTGAACATCAAAGGAATTATTGGATTAAGAGGCGTGAAGCAGTCCAGCTTGTCAACAAAGCCTCATCATCATCATCATCTTCATACCCTCGTCGGCTGTTACTTTCGCAACTTGGTCGCAGCCGAGATATGTTGAGTTGTACTCTTCCAACCTTATCTCCACATGCAAGTCGTGTCCTTGCATATATTCAATCTGTTATTGCAAAATATGAAGCCAATGACCCGGAAGTTAGCGGTATACCAGAGTGGCGTGATTGGTGGCAGGTTGAGAAGCGCTTTTTACGCTTAACCGGGGTTGTTCCGGCTTATTATACATCTTTTGATTTCTGATAATTGCTGTAATGTATTTGGTTTAAAATTAAATGAAATGATCATTTTGAAAGTGTTGAGTTATGCTTGTTTGATTTGCTTCCATTTTTTCAACTCCATAGATCAGTCATCATCAAGATCCAGTTATTATTCTTGCCATTCTATGTCAATAAGATTTGAAGCGATTGAGAGATATGATGATGCTGATTATGGCACAACTTCCTAACATATATATTAATTAAAAAACCACTCAACCCACACATTGCTTAGTATAAATACATTGCATTATCTCAACTAACATGCATTTCCATTATCTCAATATATTCTCCAAACCCTAACTGCTAAAACAAACTCCAAATAAATTAACCCTCTCCTTAATCTTTCAAAACAAACTCCAAACTCCAACAAAATGAATGATATCATCCTTAAGACTCTTACTATGCTCGATCCGTATCAAGGACGCCAAAGAAGATGGAAATGAAATAATTAGCAGATCTTTGAACTTAACCTAATGGTCGATAAAAACACATACATGGAACTCAAATAATTAGAAAAATAAAATAATGACGATGAAACAAACCCGATAATTACAGAAACGTACGTAAAGAGACGATGAAATCAACAGTGACGGCGAGAAGATAAAGCGACGATGAGAAAGAGAGAAAGAGACGATGGGAAAGTGTGTGTTTTGTGTTTGTGTTTGGTCATTCTTCTTTGGGTTTGTGTTTGTGTATGTATTAAGGTTTGTGTTTTGTGGCTGCAGCAGACTTGTGTTTGTGTGGTTTAGAGTATGGAAGGTATTGACAACGGTTATTAAACAACAACCGTTGTGAAATATGTTTTAACAACGGTTGTAAAAAAAACCCGTTGTTAAATAAGTTTTAACAACGGGTTTCAAAAATAACCGTTGTGATTACTTTTCACTAACTTTGCGCCAATTTTGCGCCAAATTATTAACAACGGTTGTTCATGTGTGACCCGTTGTTAAAACGAATAACAACGGTTTTTATAACCATACCCGTTGTAATTGATTTTAGTAAAATTCGCGCCATACATTCTACAACGTCTATTGTGATTTTCGTGAATAATCGTTGTTAAAGGGGCGTTGTAGTTGCCTGGATTTGTAGTAGTGTTACCATTGCAGTTCCTATCAGTACCTCCTATTTATTTATCTCCTGTCATTGTGGTAACTAGACTGGTAAGGCAAGAGCATCAACCTTCTACATCTCACGAAGCTCCTAAGTCTCCTACATATGCTGAAGTTCTTAACAGTCCAACAAAAAACTGGAAGGGAGACTGGATAAACAACTTGAGATAAATAATGGATAATATAGGTACCTGGAATGTGAGGGGTATGAATAAGCTTAATAAGCAATTAGAAATAAGAAGGTTTCTCCATTAAAATAATGCAGGCTTATTTGATTTAGTTGAGATTAAAATAAAGACTCATGATTGTACTTGAGTGTTAACTACTTTAGGCCATCATCGGAGTGGGGTAGGCAACATTCAGTATCATCCTGGGGTAGAATAATGCTTATTTGGATTCCTCAGAGCTTTATTGTGACTATCACTGCAATGACTGATCAACTTATATCTGCTATAATCACTGAGACTGCATCTGGTAATACCTTCATGTTTACTGTAGTTTATAGGTCTAATGAGGAGGAGGAAAGATTAAAGCTTTGGGAGGATCCCAAAAGGATCAAGGATAATTGGAATGGTCCTTGGAGCATCTGTGGTGATTTTAATAATCTTCTGGATTTCAATGAGAGAATAGGAAGACCTGTTCATTGGACTAATATTACTGAGTTCATGGAATGTGTGGACTACTGTGAGATTATGGACATCAAGGCTCAAGGTGATTATTTTACATGGAATAATAAACAAGAGCCCTCATCTAGAGTCTTCTCTCGTCTTGACAGATTTATGATCAATGAGAAATGGATGCAACTGTACCCTGATGCTTATGGGTTTTTCTTACCTGAAGATTTGTATGAACATAACCCTTTCATATGCTATAGGAGAGTGTTTAGGCATAAAAGACCTCATTTCAAATACTTTAATAAGTGGGGGGAATGATCCACATTTTAAAGAGATTATACTGCATCATAGGAGCAAGAAGATCATTGGTTCATGCATGTTTCAAGTAGTTTCTAAATTAAGGAGCCTGAAGAACCCTTTGAAGGAACTCAACAGAAATAGATTTTCTGATATTGAAAAGGCAGTGGGGATAGCAAAAATTCAGCTTGATGATATACAAACACAGATGCACAGAGATCCATGCAATATCAGACTTATGGAAGAAGAATCTGATGCTGCTGATACTTATAGATCACTGGCCAAAGCTCATTTTAGTTTTCTTAGTCAGAAGTCTAAGGTGGATTGGGTGAGTGAGGGGGTTGAAAACACTAGATATTTCCATAACCAAATTAGAGCTCGGCAAATTTAAAATAAAATTCTTCAAATTCAAGATGAGGAGGGGCTCATGCACACAGATCCTCAAGGTATTGAACAAGCATTCTTGACTTATTATACTGAGCTGTTGGGTACTAATGGAGATACTTTGCCAGTTCACAAGCCGACTGTAAGAACTGGTCCTGTGATTAATGATCAACTTAAAGCTATTCTTCAAAAGACAATTAACCCTGAAGAGATTAAGAATTCCATGTTCTTAATCCCTGCTTCAAAATCACCAGGTCTTGATGAATTCACTAGCCAATTCTATAGGGATTTATGGGAGATTATAGGCAAAGATGTTATTGGTGCTGTTATGGATTTTCTTAATACTGGGCTGAAACAGGTGAACACTACTACTTTAAATCTTACTCCAAAAACAAAGAACCCTATTAGTGTACTGGGATACTGACCAATAGCTTGCTGTAACACTTTGTATAAATGCATTGCTAAAATTCTGCGTTCTAGATTGAGTGAGGTACTGCCCATATTATTGATAGGAGCCAAGAGGGTTTTATCAAAGGGAGGAACATTGTGGAAAATGTTTTGATTTGCCAAGACCTTGTAGGCTATAACAGGAAAGCTGCATCTCCTAGATGCCTGATAAAAATTGATTTAGGAAAGGCTTATGATACAGTAGAGTGGGACTTCATTCATCAAATGCTGATCTGTCTGAAATTTCCTCATGTTTTCATTCACCTTATAATGGTCTGTGTTACTACTCCCCCATATACTCTCAATGTTAATGGACAATCTTTTGGATTTTTCCATGGCAAAAGAGGATTAAGACGAGGGGACCCTTTGTCACCCCTCCTGTTTACTATTTGCATGGAATATTTATCTAGGATCCTTAATGTGGTGGCTCAGCAAGAAGGATTTAGATTCCATCCCATTTGTGGCAAAATAAAACTTAATCATCTTTTATTTGCGGATGATCTCCTCATGTTTTGCAAAGGCACTACATCTTCTATAATGTGGCTTCTTAGGGGATTCTCTACTTTCTCTTCAGCCTATGGATTAAAGCTTAATAAGGATAAGACCAATATTTACTTCAATGGTGTTAAAGGGGAGCTTATTGCTGATATAGTCAACATTTCTGGCTTCAGAGTGGGATCCCTCCCTTTTAAATACCTTGGAGTGCCTATTTCTTCCGAAAAAACGACCAAGTTTGAAGGGAACAAACTAATTAAGAGGATAGTTGCAAGAATCAGATCACTAGGAGCAAGATAACTCTCTTATGCAGGCAAACTGATTCTGGTGAACTTTGTTCTTGCTACTATGCAATCATACTGGGCTTCTATTTTCCTCCTTCCCACTGGAATTATGGATAAAGTAGAGGCCATTTGCAGGAACTTCTTATGGGGAGGTAAAGATGCCTATCTAAGAGCTCCCAATATAGCTTGGGAGAAATATTATACCCCAAAAGAGGAAGGGGGGTTGGGAATTAATAATGCCAACCTTTGAAATCAATCTTTATTAGGTAAGTATACATGTTGGTTAGCCACTAAGAAATATCATTTGTGGGTGAAATGGGTTAACCATGTATATATGAAAGGAAGTGACTGTAATGACTACAAAGCAGCTCTGGATTGCAGTTGGTCCTGGAAGAAAATAGTTCAGATTAAGGATGTGTTCAAGACTGGTTACATCAACAATCCTTGGCAACATAATGCATCAAGATACACTATTGCTTCTAGCTATAAATGGCTACATGTTTCTAGGCCTACGGTCTCCTGGAGATTCCTATGTTGGAACTCCCTCAATGTACCTAGAACTACTTTCATCGACTGGGCAAGTTTGCACAAAGACTTCTTACAAGAGACAGATTGATTTAAATGGGTATATGCCAGGATGCGTCATGCTGTCTATGTGAAACAGACTTTGAAATACTTGATCACGATCAGATGGTATTCTGCTAGAACGAGGATGAGTGTTTTGCAGAAGCTTATTAAAGGAGCATGTTATGTTGGACTTATCTATGCTGTTTGGACAGCTAGGAACAAAGCAAGAATTCAACAACAGGTTACTCAACCCAACGTGATTGTGCACCAAGATTGGAAGGTAGTTAAGGAACGATGGAAAAAAAGGAACATGAAACCTCTCAAACCCGCTGATCAACACTGGATGGATTCTATTATTTAGTTGTGGTTTAGTTGAGGTGTATTTTAGTTGATAGTTGAGATGTTGACTGATGGCTGTATAAGTGTGATCAGAACTTTGTATACCTTTATTTTTTGATTTATATATACTTACCCTTCACCAAAAAAAAATCACTATTATTTTTGAAAATGACGGTTTTTAATTCTGTCGTTGGAATTTGTGAAAATAGCGGATTTGAATTTCCCTATTATTTTTTAAAATGACGGTTTTTAATTCCGTTGTTGGAATTTGTGAAAATAGCGAATTTGAATTTAACTATTATTTTTGAAAATGACGGTTTTTAGTGCCATCGTTTGAAATTTGTGAAAATAGCGAATTTGGATTTCAGTATTTTGTATTTGTGTTTGAAAAATGACGGTTTTTAATTCCGTCATCGAATTTGTGAAAATAGCGTGGGAATTAGGCCAAAGCCCAAAATTCCGCTGAATAAGTAGGGAACACCTCAAAGAGGCGCGAGCCATCCTGCGAAGCAAGGAGCCTCTTCTTTTTTCTGTAAAAAGACGCGAGGAGGCGGAGCTCCCCATTGTCTTCATCTTCTTTGATCCAAAAATGACGTGGTCAAGAAAGATGGGCGATGAAGTAGCATTCGATGCCAGAGGATAAAACGCAGCATCTCACAAACTAAGCTCACGGACTAAACTCGAGGCGGAATAAGCTGTTGTTAGTAGTAATATTATTAGAAGAAATAAGAGTTTCCATAAACTAATAGAACTAGTTTATTTCCTAGTAATTAATTACTAGTTTATTTTATTTCCTAATTTCAGAATAAGAATAATATGGCAATTGTTCAGCCATATTCGATTTAGGGAAGTCAATTTTAGGGAAAAATTAACTTGTGAAGCAAGACAGCATTCGGTCGTTTATTTTCTAGCTTAGTATAAATAAGAGATCGTTGTATGTTATTTTGACATTGATTGAGAATTAATAAAATTTGAAGCGAAAGCTTTTTCGTCTTTGAAAGTTCTGTAAACATAGGAACGCATTTTCGTTCCGAAACTGTTATTGTTTGACGTGTTTCAAACTCAAACCCGATTGATAGCAATAGGTCTTGTGATTCAATCACCATTGTTCGATCTATAGGTCTAGATCGCGCAAATATCCCATTGTTTCGATTTCAAGACAGATTTCGAAGCAAATATCTCTTTTGCATTATTGTTCGTTCTTCTACGAAACCGCTTCCTCGCAATTTTCATATCATAAGTGGTATAAGAGCTTCGGCTCTTGATATCCTTTAATCTAGAGGGTCCTAGGCATGTCAAAGCCAAGTTGTTAGTTGAATTTCTGATTGCGATTGGAGTTCAAGGGTTAAACTTGAGCAGGTAGTTCGAGGATTAATTGGTTTTGATTACTCATCTAAGGAGCATTTCTAGTAACTTGTTATTCAAGGTGTGACGGTTACAAAAAAAATTAAAAAAAAAGTTACTATTCACGAGTGTGGTACTGTTCATCCGCGAAAGAGAAAAAAAAAACTGAAATAAAAGGACAAAAAGAAGAAGACATGTCGGGAGTATTCTCGAGTCAAAGCACCTACGAGGAGAATGTTAAGTTTGATTTGACATCACCTCCTATTTTTGACGATTATGATGAGGAGGAGCCAGTGGAAGTTACCGATCTTCAAGTTATAAAATCTTTTAATGACTTAATTCTTCTCTTGATAATCATCAAGAAGACAAGCTTGGAAGAACCTTTGAAGGGGCGAAATTTTAATGTAAAACTGAAGTGGTTCGTGGTATTATTTCAAGACTTGTGCAAGGAGGGTGGAGGGTTGGAAGTCACAGGCTGCTATGGCACAAAAGGATGCTGAAATTAAAAGGGTCGAATAAGTTGCAGATTGGCATTCAAGGTGTTTCGAGTACATGTTCGAGTTTGTTGCTAGTATTCGTCATTTATTTCGCTCCTATGCTTGTAGTGTTCGTTTTCGATCCATGTGGAGTGAGACTACAATAATTTAGGACAATTCCTTTCAAAGGGGGAGGGGATGATCCAAAAATGTCGTGGTCAAGAAAGATGGGCGATGAAGTAGCATTCGATGCTTGAGGCTAAAATGCAGCATCTCACAAACTAAGCTCATGGACTAAACTCGAGGCGGAATAAGCTGTTGTTAGTAGTAATATTATTAGAAGAAATAAAGGTTTCCATAAACAAATAGGACTAGTTTATTTCCTAGTAATTAATTACTAGTTTATTTTATTTCCTAATTTCAGAATAAGAATAATATGGCAATTGTTCAGCCATATTCGGTTTCGGAAAGTGAATTTTAGGGAAAAATTAACTTGTGAAGCAAGGCAGCACTAGGTCATTTATTTTCTAGCTTAGTATAAATAAGAGGTCGTTGTATGTTATTTTGACATCGATTGAGAATTATTAAAAATTAAAGCAAAAGCTTTTTCGTGTTTGCAAGTTTTGTAAACATAGGAACGCGTTTTCGTTTCGAAACCGTTATTGTTTGAGGCGTTTCAAACTCCAACCCGATTGATAGCAATAGGTCTTGTGATTCAATCACCATTGTTCAATCTATAGGTCTAGATCGCGCAAATATCCCGTTGTTTCGATTTCAAGATAGATTTCGAAGCAAATATACCTTTTTCATTCTTGTTCGTTCTTCTATTAAACCGCTTCCGTGCAATTTTCGTATTATTCTTCGACACAAAATCGTAAAACCCAACAAAATCGCCATTTTTGACTTTGATGTTTGCTTGTCTTCGTGCCATTATCTTTATGTCATCTCAAGGCATGTAAATCCTCTTGAATCCATTTGAATTTGTTTGCCTTTTTGTTAATTGATTTAGGGAGAAACCTTAACCCCTTGAAAATCGATTTGGGCGTTTTTGCTTGGCCCATTTTCGAGTGAAATTGATGGTTGCATTAGGTTAGAAACCTGTTTAGGAGTATAGGGGTGCTTTTAGTTTGTATTTTGGTCCCCGTTCTCGCTCTATATTAGCAAAAAACGTGAATGAGACGAGAGTTCATCTTATTTCACAATGCCGTGTTTGTTTCCTTGAGTTGTGTGCCCCACTAGGTTGCCTTGTAGTCGGGGAAGACCGTTTTTGCCATGTTGGACCTTCGTTGGGCGTTGTGGGTAAAATTTAAATTTTTTGCCTTTGTGAGACGGTCTTATGCTGACGAAATAAGCGTCTGTTTGGGCTCAAACTGGGCCATTTTGTCTTAAAGTGGAACCCAATGGTAGGTTAGGTCACTTTGAGACGTGATTGAATCACGTGGTTTTGTTGTGGTCGTATTTTGAATTTTTGACCTGTTTGTGTCCGAATTGGCATAAAATTGCATTTTTCGAGCTGTGAAAAATGCCCAATTGTGTCGGGACCTTGTGTGGTTGGGTGGTTTTTTGTAATTTTTGATGTTGCTCCGACTCGTCTTTTGCTTGAAAAGAAGGGCGAGTCGGTTTTTTTTTCTGCGATTTTTGTGAAGTGTTTTGCTGGATGGGTTTGGGTAGGTTTGCCCTTATTTTTGTTTTGCAGGTGTGATGTGACTCATATTTGAGCACATTTAGTCCCCGAATTAACCTCCTTCCTATGCTTTATAGTGCATATTTAGGTCATTTACTATCTTTAGTTTCCCATTTTGCATATTCTTTGAGGTTTTGTCTCCTTGGTAGGAAAGGAGTGCTAACCTTGCATTTACATGGTGAAATTGAGCTGAATTGATCGCATCTAATGACCAAACATCAAAGAGAAGACAATACTAGAAGGCCTATGTAGATAATAAAGTGAAATGAGCAATGATAAAAGGATCCTTGCATCCCCGAAATGATCCTTGCGGATTGTGAAGGAGGAAAAAGAAGAGAAGCTGCCTGCCAAGGAATCCGAGCGGATCAGACACGATCCGAGCGTCTCCCTTCACCAACATCCGAGCGTATCTCGGCCAAGACGAGCGTCTTGCAGCTACGGGATCCGAGCGTCTTCCAGGCGATTCGCTCAGATCATAGTTTAGAGAGCCCGTACCGCATCTCAAGACGCACGGATCGTGGCAAGACTAGCATGACGGATATGCTCATTTACTTCGAGAGGAGCATTTCCTCAACTTTTCTTAAGGACTTAATAGTCATTTAAGCCCTTAGTAACCCTAATCTTTGTACCTAATCTTTAGTATAAATACCCTATTGTACTACCTAGATTAGTATCAATTCCTAATTAATTTTTATGCTCTCTTAATCAAGTTGTAATCATTCCTTAATCTTGTAATTAACTCTTAATCTAGTCTTAATAAAAATATCAATACTTAATCTTTTCTTAATTTCTTTACCGTTCTTCATTTATTTTGGGTAATTAGAAGATTATTTGGGTTTATTTGGAGGATTGACAACCTTCCATCAATCATCAAGTACATCTATTATTCTTTGCTTTATTATTTGGAATCATCTTCATAGTTATAATTCTCTCTTAATCTTGTTTAATTATTGTTAATCACTTTCATTTATTCATCATGTTTTGCTTTGCTAGTAAGATTGACAACCTTGTTAGCATGTTAAACTTGATAATGAGTGAGTAGTTTTTTTAGATAGGGTTAATGGGGAATTAGGGGAAACTAACATGGGGATTGATTCATGCTTAATCTAATATGTTTTCATAATTAATTTGCTTGCTTGTTGTGATTTTGGCTTATGCACATGTTATGTTTGATGAAATGCGAGCCTATGAATCCTTGCATTTTTTACCCATCACTTATCTTTTCAATGAGACTTGTAAGCTTATACACCAACTCGAGTCTCATTAGACCATGCATATAGTTGGATAGGAAGGACTAAGTCGACTTGTAGGTGTTGTACAATCTAATCGATTCGGCTCCGGGACCCAAACCTTCCTAGGGATTGTAAGCTTATACACCAACTCGATCCCATCACAACAATAAGTGCTTGAATCTAGTAGAGAACATGTTTGTATGATCAACTCCCATGAATCCCCTATGAACCCATGACACCCTAGTGCCTTTAATCAATTGTTTACATCTCATTTTAATCATCTTTCTTGTTTTTATTACCTTACTTTTATATTGTTGATTAGTTTAGTTGATCTCCTATCTCAACCCAAATTCTGACACCTTAAGACACAATCATTTGCAATTGAAAATCCTACATCAATACCCGTCCCTTGGGATCCGACCTTTACTTGCCTCTTTGCTAAGAGTAGTTTGTGAAGTTATAAATATTGTTTTGGTTGGTAGCTTTTAACGATGAATTTTACTCGGACCAAAAATGGCGTCGTTGCCAGGGACGGTGTTAACTTGATTTGATTTTCAATAATTGTCTTTAGTTGTGTGTTTCATCACCTTGAGGAATTCAAACTCCTCAAGGTTGTTCTAATTGTTTTCAAGTTGTTTGATATTTTGCATGTCTAGGAGATCAAGAGGTAACTTGTTACCCATTGATCTTGAAATTGAAAGAACTTTGACCAACAATAGAAGAGTTACTAGAAGTACTTTGAGAGGTATTGGAGAAATTGTGGACATTCAACCAAATTACATTGAGTTTACCAACCCTTTTGCGAGAGAAGGAGAGGATAACCCAATACAAAACCCACCACAAAATCAACGCACAATGCCTAAATTCTCATCACATTCCGTACAACCGAGGAGAGCCTACTAAATGGTACTCCTACACCATAACATTTAACCGGTAATTTCATTGCCAAATCCGCATTCATACAACTAGTTGAGAGAAGCCAATTTGGGGGGATGCCTAGTGAAGACCCTCATTCTCATATGGAGACTTTTTGTGACTATTGTGATGTGATTTATAAAACCGGAGTTACTCAAGACAAAATCCAATGGGTCTTATTTCCTTTTTCTTTGATTGGTACCGCGAAACTATGGTTGAAGAGCCTAGACAAGGCTACTCTTGGTATTGATTCATGGAAGAAATTGGCACTTGCTTTATACAAGAAATTCTATCCTCCGAAAAAGACTAACATGTTGAGATCCCAAATCACCGGGTTCAAACAAAGGGATGAGGAATCTTTGTATGAAGCATGGGAGAGATTGAAGGACACTTGTCAATCTTGTCCACACCATGGACGACTTAGCGAGTGGTTTCTTGTACAATAATTCTGGAATGGTCTATATGAAGACTCCCGAAACATTCTCAATATGGGATCCAATGGAATGTTCAACGAAGTTGATGACAATCAAGCATGGAACAAAATTGAGAAAATGGCAGTCCATAACTCGCAATATATAGTAGACCTCGGAAGGCTACTAGAGGAGGAAAGCATGAGGTGGATTACATTACAAAATTGGGTTCTCAACTAAGTGCTCATATTGAAACCATCAATTTGAAGTTTGAGAAGGCCATGGCTAAACTTGAAGAGGCCTCCAAATAACCCAAACAACATGTTAATGTTATGGTGGCATCATCCTCAATTCCAAGTGGAGTATGTGAGAGTTGTGGAACTTTGGGACACGACCAAAGTGAATGTAGGGGAACAAGTGAATTCATTTCAAGCATACAAGAGTGGCACCCCTTATTCCAAGTATTACAATGAGAATACCAAATTCCATCCATATCTTTCATACAAAAGCCAAAATGTCCAAAACGCTAAACCAACATACACCCCACCTCCAATGACAAATCAAGCTCAAAGACCCTTTTACAATCAAAGACAAAGTTATCAAAATCAACCTCCATACAATCAATCCAATGACCAAAGCTTTGATATTCAAAAAGCGGTCCTCCAAATGCAAAAGAATCAACAAGAATTTTTCACCCAAATGCAAAAAGATAGCCAAGCAAAAGACATCACCATCAACAACATACTAGCCCACACCAAAATGTTGGAAACCCAAATATCTCAATTAGCATCTTCTAGCTCTGAAAGACAAAAGGGGCAATTACCTTCTCAAGGTAATCTCCCAAGATATGAGTCGGTGAGTGCCATCCATTTGAGGAGTGGTACAAGGTATGAAGGGCCAAAGAAGCAAATTGAGGAAGATATTGTGGATGCTAGTGACAAGCAAAGAGTTGTGGAGAACTCTAAGGAAGAAGAACCCACCACCAATGAAGTTTCAAAGAAGAAGAATGAAGAGAAGGCTAAAGAGAAAGAGCCTATTGTGATTAGACTTCCATTTCCAAGTCGTCAAGCTAAGCCTAAGTTTGATGAACAACTTAGAAAGTTCATGGAAATTGTGAAGAACTTAGAAGTCTCAATCCCATTCACGGAATTGATAAATCATGTTCCGGCCTATGCAAAGTACATGAAAGATATTCTTACCAAGAAGAAATCCATCCGGAAGCTTGAGACTATTGCTTTCACTAAAGTAAGTAGTGATATTCTTCAAGGAAGTTCACCTCCAAAACTTAAAGATCCGGGAAGCGTCTCTATTTCATGCACCATTGGCGACACTACAATCAACAAAGCTTTATGTGACCTTGAAGCAAGTGTAAGTGTCATGCCATACTCGGTATGCAAGAGGCTAGGAATGGGAGAGCTCAAATGCACCAACATTACTCTTCAAATGGCGGATCGATCAACAAAGATACCTTTAGGGGTATGGGAGGATGTGCCCGTGAGAATTAGCAAATTCTTCATCCCGGTAGACTTTGTCATTGTAGACATGGAGGAGGATTCCAACATTCCTATCATTTTAGGAAGACCTTTCTTGCACACCGCGGGAGCGGTGATTGATGTGACATATGGAGAGGTTACACTTGAAGTAGGGGATGAGACAATCACTTTTAACCTTGATAAAACCATGAGAGCTCCCCGACTACATGAGCCATGTTTCAAGATTGATCATTATAGCCGAGAAAGTGACAAGAAGAAGTTGGCATCTCAATGCAAAGACCAAGCTATGGGTAAATAATCACCACCCATATGGAAGAAGAAAGTAGATAAACCTCAAGATGCTCTATCCGGAGAGCAAGAAAGTTTCAACAAGAATGAGAGCTTGAATAGCTCACCACCACTCATGACAAGAAAACAAGAAGGCCTCATTGGCCATGACAACAAGGAAGAAGAGTTGCTCTTGTCAACTCATGATAACATTGTTGGGGAGCAAGTAGATGAAGTGTGTGGTCTATGGGATGATGAATTTGAAGGGTTAGTCAATCCTTATATTGGTAATGCTATGACCCTAGACCAAGGCTTTGGTGACCATCTTGACTCAAGTCACCACAATGAAGAACACAATATGCAAAGTTCTATTGAATATCTTTTTAATGAAAATGAGCAAGCCTTCGACTACCTCAATCCCTTCATCCATAAAACTCAATTTCCTCAACCAAATTCACCCAAATCAAATCCAAACTTCCTCAAAACACAATCAAATTACTCCTTTATCAACAAGAAGCCATTCAAACATTAAAATCCTCAAAGATTGAATCGATTTTCTAGGGTTACAAGGAAAATTTAAAAAATCCTAAATCGATTTGGGATTCATTGAAGCTTGAGGATACTAGAAGAATTCAAGCAAATCATTGGTTGTTGATACATTCTTAACAAGGAGAAGAACAATGGCAAGGACTGAAGGTGGAAACAAGGCGCCCCCAAAATAAAATCTTTGATGTGACCAATATTTGAGCATATTTAGTCCCCGAATTAGCCTCGTTCCTATGCTTTTTAGTGCATAATTGGGTCATTTACTATCTTTAGTCTTTCATTTTGCATATTCTTTGAGGTTTTGTTTCCTTGGTAGGAGAGGAGTGCAAACCTTGCATTTTTATGGCAAAATGGAGCTAAATTGATTGAATCTAATGACCAAGCATAAAAGGGAAGACAAGACTAGAAGGCCTACGTAAATAATGAAGTAAATGGGAAATGATGAGAAGATCCTTGCATCTCTAACAAGATCCTTGAGGATTGTTGGAGAAAGAAAAGAAGAGAAGCTGACTGGCTAACAATCCGGGCGTCGCAGTACACGGGACGAGCGTCCTGGCCTGCTACAATCCGAGCGTCTCGTGGCCAATCCGCTCGTCTTGGCCCCTCTCAATCCGAGCGTCGCCCTCCCAAAGCCGCTCGGATTCCTCTCCAGTGCAGGCCGTCCCTCCCTCAATCTGCTCGGGATGAGCATATTCCAAGAGGACTAGCGAAGCGGAGATGAGCATCTCCTTCGAGAGGAGCACTTCCTCAACTTTTCTTAAGGGTCTTAATCGTCATTTAAGCCCTTAGTAACCCTAATTTATGTACCTAATCCTTAGTATAAATACCCCATTGTACTAATTAGATTATGATATCCTTCTTATGCTCTTTTTATGTTATTCTAATCTCATCTTAATCTTATAATCAACTCTTAATTAAGCATTAATACAAATCTCATTTCCTTAATTTCTCTATTGTTCATCATTTATTTTGGGATATTGAAGATTATTTGGGGTTTATTTGGAGGATTGACAACCTTCCATCATTCATCAAGTACTTCTATTATTCTTTGCTTATTATTTTGGAATCATCATTAGGTATAATTCTCTTAATCCCTTTTTAATTATTGTTAATCATCTTCATTTATTCATCTTGTTTTGTCTTCCTAGTATGATTGACAACCTTGTTACCATGTTAAACTTGATAATGAGTGAGTAGTCATCTTAACTAGGGTTAATGGGGAATTAGGGGAAACCAACATGGGGATTGATTCATGCTTAATCTAATATGCTTTCATAATTAATTTGTTTGCTTGTTGTGTTTTCAACTTATGCACATGTTATGTTTGATGAAATGCCAGCCTACGAATCCTTGCATTTTTTACCCATCACTTATCTTTTCAATGAGACTTGTAAGACATAAACCAACTCGAGTCTCATTAGATCATGCATATAGTTGGATAGGGAGGATTAAGTCGACTTGTAGGTGTTGTACAATCTAATCGATTCGGCTCCGGGACCCAAACCTTCCTAGGGATTGTAAGATATACACTAACTCGATCCCATCACAACAATAATTGCTTGCATCTAGTAGAAAACATGTTTGTATGATCAAATCCCATGAATCCCCTATGAACCCATGACACCCTAGTGCTTTTAATCAATTGTTTTCATCTCATTTTAATCATCTTGCTTCTTTATTTACATTGTTATTTAGTTTAGTGATCTCTTATCTCAACCCAAATTGTGACACCCTTAGACACGACCATTTGCAATCGAAAATCCTACATCAATACCCGTCCCTTGAGATCTGACCTTTACATACCTCTTTACTAATAGTAGAGTAGTTTATGAAGTTATAAATATTGTTTTGGTCTAGGTACTCCTAACGATAAGTAACCGAAAATACACTCCGACCAAAAATGGCCCCGTTTCCAGGGACGATGTTAACTTGATTTGATTTTCTTTGATTGTTTCTGTCTTTCTTTGCATTGGGGAAGTAAAACTCCTCAAGGTTTGTTCTAATTGTTTTCGAGTTGTTTGATATTTTGCATGTCTAGAAGATCACAAGGTAATTTGTTACCCATTAATCACGAAATTGAAAGAACATTGACAAACAATAGAAGACTTACTAGAAATACTTTGAGAGGTATTGGTGAGGTTGTGGATATTCAACCAAATACTATTGAGTTCATCAACCCTTTTGCAAGAGAAGGAGAGGAGAACACAACACAAAATCAACCCACAATGCCTAAATTTTCATCACATTCCGTACCAACCGAGGAGAACCTACCCAATGGTACTCCCACACCACATTACTTGACTGGTAATTTCATTGCAAAATCCGCATTCATCCAATTAGTCGAAAGAAGCCAATTTGGGGGGATGCCTAGTGAAGACCCTCATTCTCACATGGAGACTTTTTGTGACTATTGTGATGCGATTTCACAAACCGGAGTGACTCAAGACCAAATTCGATGGGTTTTATTTCCTTTTTCTTTGATTGGTACCGAGAAACAATGGTTAAAAAGCCTTGATAAGGCTACTCTTGGTATTGACTCTTGGAAGAAATTGGCACTTGCTTTCTACAAAAACTTCTACCCTCCGGAAAAGACTAACATGCTAAGAGCCCGAATCACGGGATTCAAACAAAGGGACGAAGAATCTTTGTATGAAGCTTGGGAGCGATTCAAAGGAACTTATCGCTCATGTCCTCATCACGGACTTAGCGAGTGGTTTTTGGTACAAAAATTTTGGAATGGTCTTTATGAAGACTCCCGAAACATTCTCAACATGGGATCAAATGGTATGTTCACCGAAGTTGACGATAATCAAACATGGAACAAGATTGAGGAAATGGCGGTCCATAACTCACAATATAGTAGACCTCGAAAGGCTACTAGAGGAGGAAAGCATGAAGTGGACTCTATTACTCAATTGGGTGCTCAACTTAGTGCTCATATTAATACCATCAACTTGAAGTTTGATAAGGCTATGCTAAACTTGAAGAAGCCTCCAAATCACCTAAGCAACATGTTAATGCCATGGTGGCATCTTCATCAATTCAAAGTGGAATATGTGAGAATTGTGGAACTTTGGGACATGACCAAAGTGAATGTAGGGGAACAAGTGAACAAGTGAATGCTTTTCAAGCATACAAGAGTGGTACCCCTTATTCCAACTATTACAATGAAAACACCAAATTCCATCCAAATCTCTCAAACAAAAGCCAAAATGTTCAAAACCCTCAAACAACTTACACCCCACCTCCAATGAGAAACCAAAATCAAAGAACTTTTTACAACCAAAACCAAGGTTACCAAAATCAAACTCCATACAACCAATCCAATGACCAAGGTTTTGATGTTCAAAAAGCGGTCCTTTAAATGCAAAAGAACCAACAAGAATTTTTCACTCAAATGCAAAAAGATAGACAAGCAAAAGACATCACCATCAAAAACATCCTAGCCCATACAAAAATGTTGGAAACCCAAATGACTAAATTAGCATCTTCTAGCTCTCAAAGACAAAAGGGGCAATTACCACCTCAAAGTAATCCCCCAAGACATGAATCGGTGAGTGCCATCCACTTGAGGAGTGGTACAAGCTATGAAGGGCCAAAGAAGCAAGTTGAGGATGACATTGTGGAGTCTAGTGACAAGGAAAGAGTTGTGCAAAAATCTAGAGAAGAAGAACCCACCATTCAAGAAGTTTCAAAGAAGAATGGAGAAACGGCCAAAGAGAAGGAGCCTATTGTGATTAGACTTCCATTCCCGAGTCGTCAAGCTAAGCCTAAGTTTGATGACCAACTTGGAAAATTCATGGAGATTGTGAAGAATTTAGAAGTCTCGATTCCATTCACGGAATTGATTAATCATGTTCCGGCCTATGCAAAGTATATGAAAGACATTCTTACAAAGAAGAAATCCATCCGGAAGCTTGAGACTATTGCTTTCACTAAAGTAAGTAGTGATATTATTCAAGGAATTTCACCTCCAAAGCTCAAGGATCCGGGAAGTTTCTCCATTACATGCACTATTGGTGACACTATAATCAACAAAGCATTATGTGACCTTGGGGTAAGTGTTAGTGTCATGCCATATTCGGTAAGCAAGAGGCTAGGAATGGGAGAGCTCAAGTGCACTAATATCACGCTACAAATGGGGGATAGATCAACAAAGACACCTTTAGGGGTATGGGAAGATGTGCCCAAAAGAATTGTCAAATTATTCATCACGGTGGATTTCATTATTGTTGACATGGAGGAAGTTTCCAACATTCCTATTTTCTTAGGAAGACCTTTCTCGCACACCGCGGGAGCGGTGATCTATGTGAAACATGGAGAGCTCACCCTTCAAGTGGGAGATGAAACCATCACTTTCAATCTTGACAAAACAATGAGAGCTCCCCGATTACATGAGCCATGTTTTATGGTTGATCACTATAGCCGGAAAGATGATAGGAAGAAGTTGGTATTTCAATGAAAGAAGAAAGTGGATGATGCTCCATCAAAAGAGCAAGGAAATTGCAACAAAGAGAGCTTCAAAATATCACCCATGACAAGTGAAGAAGAAGGCTCATTAGCCAAGATAAGAAAGAAGGAGAGTTGTCTTTATCAACTCATGACATTTTTAGTGATCAAGTAGACGAAGTATGCGGTCTTTGGGATGATGAATTTGAAGGTATATTCAATCCCTATATTGGTAATGCTATGACCCAAGACCATCATGGAGAACAACAAGTGCAAAGGTCTATTGAAGATCTTTATCATGAAAATGAACAAGCTTTCGACTACTTCTTCAAGGTGTTGAGCAACATCAACAACACCTTGAACATGCCCGCTTGACATCTCATTATTGGATGAGAGTTTGGTGGTGTCCTCCCTAAACCACCACTTTTAAAATATTCTAACTCCCTAACTTGCAATTTAATTATTGTATTGCATTTTTGTCAATTTTGGATTCACATTTTTATGCCTTGATCAAGATTTTCATAATTTTCGAGAGAAGTGAGGGAGGGACTTATGAGTTTATTGATGTGTAGTGTTTTGCCTTAGTGTGGGGATAGAAATTGCCTAGGCTATCCAAGTCTTTGTAGCGCCCCCACAATGAAGACCACAAGAAATGAAGGAAAAAATGACACGGGTTACGAAGCACCCACGGATGGACCTGAATCCGTGTGGCAGAGGGACAATCCGAGCGACCCGATGAGGATATGCTCGTCCTGAAGAGAACCCAAGCATCCAGGGTCAAAGACGCTCGTCTTGAGAAGCTGGGAAAAACAACTTTTGGGTCTGACTGAGAATCCGAGCGTCCTACAAGGGAATCTGCTCGTCTCAGCCATGACGGTCATCCCAGCGGAAATCCGCTCGTCTTCTCAGTGGCAATTTTTGGTATTTCTCCCTGGAAAGGAATCCGAGCGTCTCCAGCTTACGACGCTCGTCCCAGCTCAAGAATCCGCTCGTCTTGCCTATAAGACGCTCGTCCCCAGCGCGTCTTTTCTTGAAGCCAAAAGCAGCACAATCCGCTCGTCCCGACGCCAGGCCGCTCGTCTCCCCTCTGGTTTTCAAATCCAACGGGTCTTAAAAACCCCATTTTCCGAATTCTTTTCATTCATTCAAACATAAACACTACCCAAAACCCCAAAACCCTCATCCTCTCTATCAACCAAAAATCAAATTTCTCAACCAAAATCAACCAAATCAAATCCAAACTTCCTCAAAACAAAATTAAATCACTCCTTTATCAATAACAAGTGATTAAAACACCTAAATCTTCAAAGTTTGAGTCGATTTTTGGGATACAAGGCAACATTCAAATATCCTAAATCGATTTGGGTATTATTAGAAATTGAAGATTTCAAGCTTTCTTTGGTGTTACTAAGTAAAGGAGCATGGCAAGAACAAAAGGTGGAAGCAAGGCACCCCAAAAGATGACCCTTTCTAAGAGACAACAAGCTCTTCAAGCATCAAAGGCATTGGTAGTTCATAATGCAAGGTTGGAAATCTAAGAGCAAAATCCTCCTATGGAAGCTACTACTTCTACTACTCCGGTTGTTGAACAACTAGCCGATTATCCGGAGGTAATTTTCACTTCCGAATCCCATAGGAAGAAATTTATTTCCTTTGTTAAGAAAACTATCTTGCCCACCAAGTTCATTTGTCAAGACACTTTGTCAAAATTGGGTGTCCTAGAGCAAACAAAGACCTTTTTCGAGTCTATGGGATTGAGTACATTGTTTGAAATGCAAGAATTGACCTACTCCTCCCTCACCTTAGAGTTTTTGAGCTCTTGGAAAGTCACCAAGGTGGAGACCCGAACCAATATTGAGTTTCGTCTCGAGAATGTTGATAGATGCTTGTCTTATGACGAGTTTGGTAAAATATTTGGCCTTAGTGATGACCCGACTTTTACAAAGAAGCCTACCAAGTATAACCCTGCTCCTTTATGGAAGGCCATTTCCGGAAAAGAATTCATGTCTTACCATGATTGTCGTGCTCTCTTAGTCCATCATCCGGGCATAAGAGTATGGCATAAGGTTGTTGGGCATACCTTGATAGCTAGGAAAGGTACAAATCATCTTACTGAACTTGACTTTATTATTCTCGAGTCGACTTTAAACATTGGAAGAGAGTTCACAAAGCCATACAACGCTTTACGACTCTTTATTGAAAGATGGCTCAATGTTGATTGTGGTAAAGAAGGCACATCCTTTATTGTCAATGGAGGATTAGTGACTTATTTGGCTAAGCACTTTAACCGGGATTTCAACAAGAATGACACTTATACACCAGTAAAGGGAGGCCATATTATTGATTTGCACACCATGGTTCAAAAGTTCAAATGGGTCAAGAATGATAGTCTTGATAATAAATTTGGGTGGTTGACAAATGAAGCTAAATCCTTCACATTGCCTAGCAAAATTTGCCGCTTGAATGTTCATAGGCTGAATTACCTTCTCCCACTCTGCGAGGAAGTCGAATATACTATTCAACACCAAGGGGAAGAATTTGCCGAGCCCTCCTCCTCTATTATCACCCCACCTTACCCATTCACCTACCACGAGTTCAAACCCGAAAATGCTAAGGCGGGAAACGACTACTTGACTCTATTGATAAAGGATATGCATAAACAAGCTTATGAAGATAGGGTCAATGCTTAGGGTCAATGCTTACAAAGCACAATATCCGCCCCTACTACATTTTGCTAGGCAAGGACTTCTCGATCCATCTTGTCCTTTGCCTAGTTGGGCGGATAAGGAGGTCTTCTTTCCTAGCACTTCTAGAGGTGGTAGATCGGGTGAAGAGAAGATGGTTGTTGATGAGAGTGATGAGCAAGAAGGTGAAGAAGAAGAAGAGAATGAAGAAGAGGAAGAAGAGGGAAGTGAAAGTGAGAGTGGTAATGACTCCACATCCATGGAGGTTGATGATGCCTCAAGTGAGGAGGTTGATGATGATGACGATGACGCAATGGGCGAGGACTAGCAAACTCTTGGGAGGATCCTACATTCCTACACCTCTTTAAGGTTTGTCTACTTCTCTTTTTTTTCTTATAATTTTTTTATCTTGATCATATTTGTGGAGTCCTAGCACCATTAGAGGACTAACACTTCGGTTCCATTGAGGTTTTCATTTTATTGTTCCCATTTTCAAAATCCAAAATGACAAATTTTAGTTTCATGCATAGCATTTTTTTGCATGAACTCCCCCAAATTTTTTGACATTAGAAATAGTGCCTATTTTGGTTTGGGGAAGTTTATGCATATGCATTGGGAGCTAATCTAAATTATGCTCTCCACTATAACAAAACCCATGCATCATGTAGTGTAGTTTAGTTTAGTTTGCATTTAGCTTAGAAATCATGCATTTTCATATAAATTGCATAATTTCCTATCATATTGGCCATTGAGGACAATGCCCATACTAGTGTGGGGATGGGAAATTCTAACTTGACTTTTTAAACAAAAATAAAAAAAAATGAAAAATTTCGAAAAAATACATAAAAATTTGAAAAATTCAAAAACATGTTCATTTCCTTTGTAGTGTAGTCTTGTATATATTGTGTTTGTTCATCCTTTTTCACATTGATCGACTACGCCACATCCGAGACATGAGGATATAGAAGACCGCATGGTATGATCTTTCCAATATCCTTTTTCCTCTTTATGTTAATGACTATGTGGCTTTATTTTGATTGATGCGGTATAAACAATATGAATTTAGGATTACATTTAGATTATATAGCATACTAGTTGGTAGAAGCATATGCATTAGGTTTTATAAATGTTAGTTGCATCATGGCATATAGTTGCATTTAGGAAAAATTTTGTGAAACCGTCTATTTGGGAAGTTTGACAAGTGTATATAGGCCCTTGTAGATACTTTTTCTTCTTAAAACTTTGCTTGTTAGAATACTTGTAAAATACCCTAGGATGTGTCATACTAGTATCCTTTGACCCATGGATTAAGGCCTAGTCAAGAGTACCTTGTGGTATGATAACTCCTTGGCTACAGTTTATTCCAAGGTTACCCTTGAAACCATGCAACCATCATCCATGTTCTACCATATTTTGTCATCAAAGAGAATGGGCTCAAAAATTGGACAAAAATTTGAGTTCAAGAAATGAAATGAAAAGTCCAAAAGTTTGCACAAATTGCATCAAATGAAAAGAGGAGAAAAAATAGACTCCTATCCTTCAAATATAAGCACCCTCACTACAAATGGGGTGACTTTGAAAATGTTTAAAAGAAATGCAAGAAAAAGTTGAAAGTTGTCAAGTATTGAAATGCCAAACATCAAAGAAATGGCAAAAAGAAAGTGTTCTCAAATGTCAAATGCCACATGAAATTGAGGGGAAAAACAACAACAAAAGCAAACTCCCAAAATGAAACTCAAATACTATCGATCCCTTTTCCATCGTATCCAGTTTTGTGCAGGGTAGAGAGGGGACGACCCTTCTTCTTGTCTAGGCAAGAAGGGGAATTCCGTGATCCTGCTGTGTTTCTAACAACATAGGGAGTCTACTCTTGACGAAAGCATTTATAGATTGAGGACAAAGGTACCCTAGCTTGACACAACTTGGAGGTGATTTTTTGGTATCCTTCTAGGCTTAGTAGTTTGAAGAAACCATATCTATAATGGAATGTGTACCCTTAGATTGCTTCCCCTTTAGATAGTTTCCGCCGCTTAGATGAGGAAAGTGGTTATTCATTTTTGTAGATGTGTCCATTACTTGTTTTGTGTGCTTTAATGCTTGGATGTATTGCCATTTTGGCAAGACCCACCTTGTCTTGCAAGAAGGCATCCTAGCTCATGGTTGTCTTGTTGTGAGATGAAGGGGCGGAGTGAGAACCGCTAAGTGTCTCATATCGGCTATATTAGTAGGTTAGTTTAAATAAGGGTCCTAGTTTTGTCACCTCTTTACTCGGGACGAGCAAAGGTTCGGTTTGGGGATATTTGATGTGACCAATATTTGAGCATATTTAGTCCCCGAATTAGCCTCGTTCCTATGCTTTTTAGTGCATAATAGGGTCATTTACTATCTTTAGTCTTTTGTTTTGCATATTCTTTGAGGTTTTGTTTCCTTGGTAGGAGAGGAGTGCAAACCTTGCATTTTCATGGCAAAATGGAGCTAAATTGATCGAATCTAATGACTAAGCATCAAAGGGAAGACAAGACTAGAAGGCCTATGTAAATAATGAAGTAAATAGGCAATGATGAGAAGATCCTTGCATCTCCAACAAGATCCTTGAGGATTGTTAGAGAAAGAAAAGAAGAGAAGCTGACTGGCTAACAATCCGGGCGTCGCAGTAGACGGGACGAGCGTCCTGGCCTGCTACAATCCGAACGTCCCGTGGCCAATCCGCTCGTCCTTGCCTGCTACAATCCAAGCGTCCCGTGGCCAATCCGCTCGTCCTGGCCCCTCTCAATCCGACCGTCGCCCTCCCCAAGCCGCTCGGATTCCTCTCCAGTGCAGGCCGTCCCTCCCTCAATCTGCTCGGGATGAGCATATTCCAAGAAGACTAGCGAAGCGGAGATGAGCAACTCCTTCGAGAGGAGCACTTTCTCAAATTTTCTTAAGGGTCTTAATCGTCATTTAAGCCCTTAGTAACCCTAATTTATGCTCTTTTTATGTTATTCTAATCTCATCTTAATCTTGTAATCTATAAAATATTATTAAAAGGCAACCCTAAAATGACCAATTAAGTCCACGTAGACAATGCCACGTAGGATTAAAAAAGCCATGCAGATATTCATAATTAATAATTAATATTGACATTTTAATTGAATTTTTTGTGATAAAACATGTTAATAAAATTTGTAATTTATAATTAAAATTGAAATTTTAATTAATTTTTTTTATAATAAATTAATTAAAACACTTCATATTACTTAATACCTACCATTTTTATTAACATTATTTCTTATTTAATTCATTTTTTTAATTAAGCATGGTAATAAATTGATTAAAACTCTTCATAATACTTAACACCTACCAACTTAATTAAAAGTTTTTATATTTAATTAATTTTTATAATATAATATGTTAATAAACTAATAAAAACTCTTTATATTACTTAACAGTTAACACCCATAAATTTCATTAACATTTTTTCCTATTTACGCCACCTCTTGAGTTTCTCAGCAATCAATTATCTAACTAAATAATACCACAAAATAAATTAAAAACAAAATTAAAATATTGGAATTTATGGTTGTATAATCGCTATAAAACTTATAATACCGATAATAGTTTATGTCTATAAAATTTTATTAAAAGGCTAACCTAAAAAATGTGACATGGCAAATTTAATTGTGATGTGGCAACTTTTATTGTGACATGGTAAGAAAAAAAGTGAATTGCATTACCAACTTAAGAAATTTAAAAATATAAGGTAAAAAGATTTTAAAAATATAAGGTATAAAAACAAAAAAGAAAGAAAAAAAATGGTAAACCATTAATCTCCTCTCATAATTTTTGTTATTTATTTACCTTATTTATTTAACCATTATTTCTTTTATTTAATGAAATAACCTTTTAACTTTCCTTTCATCATTACTATATATACTCCGTATTTATGTACCATATTTTTTTTTTCATTCATAAAATTTGAGAGACTTTGTAATATAATGTTTCATATATATAACTATTATATTCACCCTAATTTTCAATTTTATTCAAAAAAATAGCACCTAAAGTATACATAGAAAAGTAAGCTAATTGTTTCGTTTTTTATTTTTTTTATGTTTTGTATTAATTTGTTATTATTTTTTTGTTTGTATTAATGTTGCAGGAGAATGAATTTTCAACTTTATTCAAAAAATTGGTAGGTAAGTATAGCTAAAGAATTAAATTAATTATTTTGCTTTTTATTTTTATTATAGTTTGAATTAATTAGAATCTTATTAGTTATTTTTTTGTGTTTATATTAATTAATATTGCAGAAGAATGAACTTTCAACTTTATTCAAAAAATTGGTAGGTAAACTATACATAGAGAAACCAGATTAATTAATTCACTTTTTATTTTTATTATGTTTTGAATTAATTATAATTTTATTAGTTATTTTTTTGTGTGTTTGTATTATTATTATAGGAGGATGACATACTCACATATCAATAACAATGCACGAGATTCGAAATAATGGCTATGGATCTTCTTTACAGATTTGTTTTCTTGGTTTGGATGACTCTTTCATTTTTGTCGGTTTTTATTTTTTCTACAATGGTGTTTTTAAAATATCGAATTGTAGAAAATCTTTAATAAGTTGTTACATTATTGTCCTTCACTCTTTCCTGCTACACTTTAGTCTCTTTTGTAACACTTATGTTCTATTTAATTTTGTCAAACAAGTTACAAATCAAATTGTTTAGCCAAATTGTTAAAGTACGATGGACATATGTCAATTTGATCTTATCATAGTGTTATAATATGCATAAATAGTAATTAGTTAGGAACCGATTCTTATTCTCCAATTCATTGTCCCAATTCCAATGCTTTCAAGCCTTTAAATCATTTTTTGTTTTTTATCAAATATACTATTCTATAACTCACAATATTTTTTGGATAAATATTTTTTTTGAATGATTTATTTATATTTTATTGTCTCATGATTTAGGAAAGGCTAATATTTCGTATGAAGTATAATAGTATTGTTTTGATTATAATTTTTGATGAATGATCGAATATGAAGAAGCTATGTTTAGAATCGTATATGCATAAATCTCTATTTATTGCGCGAATCCGATAAATGTGTAATTAGTTTTGCTCATCTTATACTAATAATAATAATTATTAGAGTTCACCTATAAAGTTTTGATTTTTACTTTACTCTCTTACTTTTTGTCCCAAATCTAATCTTATATATACTACGGAGTATATTATTATAACAAAAAATGTGATATTTTAAATATATGTAACCTTTCCTTGGAATTATTCGGAATAGTTGTTAAAGTTGGTCACATAAAAGTTCACGACCGTTTCTTTACAAGATAAACATGGGGTCAAGTACTTTAAAATGCACCAAAACGACAATAAAAACAATATCTCCATTCAAGCAATAAAGAGGTAAATTGCAATGTTTGTTGGTGAAGAAAACCATTCATATTCTATAATCTTTAAGTCGATCAAAGCAATATTCAAATAGTAAAGAGACAATTGAAGAATCACTAATTAAAGAGGCAATTGAAGAACCATTAATTAAACAGGCAATTGAAGAATCATTAGCAACTCAAACGAGAAAATTGAGAGACATTGATTTTCTTTCTATAAATCTCATCAAAATACAAATTCATATTGTTTTATTTGATACCAGGTTGTCCAAACCAACATTACCCGTCCTTACAAAAGTCAGTTTTTTTGTTCTCTCTGTAATTTAGAGTATTTTATTGGAATTTTGTGTCTCCTTTTTCCTTTTCTTTTTATTCGTGTATTTATATTTAATAGTCTTAATTGGAGGTACCAAATCAATTAATTAACTTGATAATTTAATTAATGATGTTATTGTAGGAGGTATGTATATGTTAATGCGATCCTAACATGGATGTGCTTTGAACTTCGCGTAATTATTTTGCATACCCAATACGAAATATTTTTACGAGACTAGCATAATTATCCATATCGTACGAGTCTTAGAATTTTGACGGGAGTATTTATTTAAATTCTATATCTATATGTGTACTTACTATAAGTGAAGTAATAAGAAGATTATATTTTTGTAGAGAAAGAAAGGATAATGAATGAAAAGTAATCACGCAATATATTTCGAAGTTATGAGGTTTTTAACTGCATATGAAGTAGAAAATAAATTTCAATGCAATTTGTTCATATATGGAAAGGCGACTTCTTTTAATATTTGTTTTATTGGTAGCAACTTGTACTCAAATTTTTAAATCCTTTGAAAACAGGGGACGACAATAGAGCGTAAATTGATGTTTCAAAACTTCTATAGCGTCAAAATTTTCCATAAGACCAGAAGTCCCCGAAAATTCAATTTAAGGGATTGTGTCCTCGCTTCAAAACAGCCAAGCTATTCACATTTTCGTTTGCGTATCATCCCGAATCAAAAATTTGGAGTATATTAATTTTTTTTTTTAATACCTCTCCCTCGGTCATGTTCATTTATTTACCTTTTTCTAATTAAATTTAAACAAATGATTGAGAGAGGGGGACTATTCCCTATAAGTTATTCACAAATTAAACACCCAAACACAGTCAATTGTTAACGATCCCGTGATTTTCACGGGTTCAAAAACTAGTTAATTCTTAATTAAGCATTAATACAAATCTCATTTCCTTAATTTCTCTATTGTTCATCATTTATTTTGGGTAATTGAAGATTATTTGGGGTTTATTTGGAGGATTGACAACCTTCCATCATTCATCAAGTACTTCTATTATTCTTTGCTTATTATTTTGGAATCATCATTAGGTATAATTCTCTTAATCCCTTTTTAATTATTGTTAATCATCTTCATTTATTCATCTTGTTTTGTCTTCCTAGTATGATTGACAACCTTGTTACCATGTTATGTTTGATGAAATGCGAGCCTATGAATCCTTGCATTTTTTACCCATCACTTATGTTTTCAATGAGACTTGTAAGACATAAACCAACTCGAGTCTCATTAGACCATGCATATAGTTGGATAGGGAGGATTAAATCGACTTGTAGGTGTTGTACAATCTAATCGATTCGGCTCCGGGTCCCAAACCTTCCTAGGGATTGGAAGATATACACTAACTCGATCCCATCACAATAATAATTGCTTGCATCTAGTAGAAAACATGTTTGTATGATCAAATCCCATGAATCCCCTATGAACCCATGACACCCTAGTGCTTTTAATCAATTGTTTACATCTCATTTTAATTATCTTGCTTTTTTATTTACATTGTTATTTAGTTTAGTGATCTCTTATATCAACCCAAATAGTGACACCCTTAGACACGACCATTTGCAATCAAAAATCCTACATCAACACTTCCCTTGGGAAACGACTTTTACTTACCTCTTTACTAACAGTAGAGTAGTTTGTGAAGTTATAAATATTGTTTGGTCTAGGTAATCCTAACGACAAGTAACCGAAAATACACTCCGACCAATCTTTCAAAGAGGCAACAAGCTCTTCAAGCCTCAAAGGCTTTGGTGGTACAACAAGCAAGAATGGAAATTCAAGAAGCTCCTACTCCTATGGTGGAAGCTACTCCTCCTATTCCGGTTATTGAGCAACTACAAGAATATCCGGAGGTAACTTTCACATCCGGTTCTCATAGGAAAGCTTTTATGTCTCTTGCTAAGAAAACAATTTTGCCGACCAAGTTTATTTGCCAAGATCCTTTAACCATATTTGGTGTTCTTGAGAGGACCAAGAACTTCTTTGAGTCTAGAGGGTTGCTTACATTATTTGATATGCAAGAATTGACTTACCCCTCCCTGACCATGGAATTTATAAGTTCATTGAAAATCACAAAGGTAGAGACTCGAAAGAATATTGAATTCCGCCTTGAAAATGTGGATAGAAAAATGTCTTCGAATGAGTTTGGCAAGGTGTTCGGTCTTGAGGACCACTCGCCTTATGAGAAGAAGCCTTCAAAATATGACCCCGCCCCTTTATGGAAAGCAATCACCGGAAGAAAATTTGAATCCTTCCATGAGTGTCGTGCCCTTTATGTCCACCATCCGGGTATAAGGGTATGACATAAGGTTGTGGGAAATACTCTAATTGCAAGGAAGGTCACTAATCATTTCACCGAACTTGATTTCATCTACCATGAATCAACCATGAATGTCGACAAGAAGTTCACCAAGAAATACAATGTACTTTAACTCCTACTTGAAAGGTGGCTTAAAATTGACCATGGTAAGGAAGGAGCGGCCTTTATTGTGAATGGGGGATTGGTAACATGGTTGGCCAAGCAATTTAACCCGGATTTCAACAAAGATGAGACTTACAAGCCGGTTAAGGGAGGCAACCTTATTGATCTAGCCACTATGATCAACAAACTTCATTGGGTCAAGAATGATAATCTTGATAACAAATTTGAGTGGCTCACAAAAGATGCCAAGTCCTTCATTCTACCAAACAAAATTCGCCGACTTAATGTCCGAAGCCCAAACTATCTTCTTCCACTCTCCGATGAAGCCGAGTTAATTATGCAACAACATAGGAAAACTATTGCCGAGCCTTCCTGATGTGACTCATATTTGAGCATATTTACTCCCCGAATTAGCCTCGTTCCTATGCTTTTTAGTGCATAATTAGGTCATTTACTACCTTTAGTTTCCCGTTTTGCATATTCTTTGAGGTTTTGATCCCTTTGTAGGAAAGGAGTGCAAACCTTGCATTTTCATGGCAAAATGAAGCTAAATTGATCACATTCAATGACGAAGCATCAAAGGGAAGACAATACTAGAAGGCCTATGTGGGAAATAAAGTAGATTGGGCAATGATGAAAGGATCCTTGCATCCCCAACAAGATCCCTGAGGATTGTTGAGCAAAGAAGAGAAGAGAAGTGATTGACAAGGAATCCGAGCGTCTCCCTGCCATGATCCGAGCGTCCCGATGCCAAGACGCTCGTCTTGAGGCCAAACAATCCGAGCGTTGTCCCTCCCACAATCTGCTCGGATTCCCATGCAGAACCAACCGTCCCTGCTGCCTAGACGCTCGGGACAAGCATATATCTTGGAGACCACCAAAACGGAGATGAGCATCTCATTGGAGAGGAGAACTTCCTCAACTTTTCTAAAGGGTCTTAATAGTCATTTAAGCCCTTGGTAACCCTAATCTTTGTACCTAATCTCTAGTATAAATACCCCTTTGTACTACCTAGATTAGCAGGTCATCTTAATCTTATCTTAATCAAGCCTTAATACTCTCTTAATCTTGTAATCAACTCTTAATTTAGCATTAATACAAATCTCATTTCTTAATCTTTCCTTAATTTCTCTATTGTTCATCATTTATTTTGGGTAATTAGAAGATCATTTGGGTTTATTTGGAGGATTGACAACCTTCCATCAATCATCAAGTACTTCTATTATTCTTTGCTTTGTTATTTGGAATCATCTTTATAGGTATAATTCCCTCTTAATCCTTTTTAATTATTGTTAATCATCTTCATTTGTTCATCCTAATGAGTGAGTAGTTACCTTAACTAGGGTTAATGGGGAATTAGGGAAAACAAACATGGGGATTGATTCATGCTTAATCTAATATGTTTTTATAATTAATTTGCTTGCTTGTTGTGATTCCAACTTATGCACATGTTATGTTTGATGAAATGCGAGCCTATGAATCCTTGCATTTTTTACCCATCACTTATCTTTTCAATGAGACTTGTAAGACATAAACCAACTCGAGGCTCATTAGACCATGCATATAGTTGGATAGGGAAAATTAAGTCGACTTGTAGGTGTTGTACAATCTCATCGATTCGGCTCCGGGACCCAAAACTTCTTAGGGATTGTAAGATATACACTAACTCGATCCCATCACAACAATAATTTCTTCAATCTAGTAGGAAACATGTTTGTATGATCAAATCCCATGAATCCCCTATGAACCCATGACACCCTAGTGCTTTTAATCAATTGTTTACATCTAATTTTAATCACCTTGTTTGCTTTCATTACTTTATTTACATTGTTGATTAGGTTAGTTGATCTCCTACCTCAACCCAAATTATGACACCCTTAGACACAACCATTTGCAATCGAAAATCCTACATCAATACCCATCCCTTGGGATACGACCTTCACTTGCCTCTTTACTAAGAGTAGAGTAGTTTGTGAAGCTATAAATATTGTTTTGGTCTAGGTAACTTTTAACGACGAGTAACCGAAATCGAACACCGACAAAAAAATGGGCGTTGCCGGGGACGATGTTAACATGATTTGATTTTCTTTGATTGTTTTTTAGTTGTGTCTTTCTTTACCTTGGGGAAGTAAAACTCCTCAAGGTTTGTTATAATTGTTTTCGAGTTGTTTTGATATTTTGCATGTCTAGGAGATCCCAAGGTAACTTGTTACCCATTGATCTTGAAATTGAAAGAACTTTGACCAACAATAGAAGATTTGCTAGAAATACTTTGAGAGGTATTGGTGAGATTGTGGATATTCAACCAAATAATAGTGAGTTTACCAACCCTTTTGCAAGAGAAGGAGAGGATAACCCAACACAAAATCAACCCACAATGCCTAATTTTTCATCACATTCCGTACCAACCGAGGAGAACCTACCAAATGGTACTCCCACACCACAACATTTGACCGGTAATTTCATTGCAAAATCCGCATTTATACAACTAGTTGAGAGAAGTCAATTTGGAGGGATGCCTAGTGAAGACCCTCATTCTCATATGGAGACTTTTTTTGACTATTGTGATGCGATTTCTCAAACCGGAGTTACTCAAGACCAAGTTCTATCCTCCGGAAAAGACTAACATGTTGAGAGCCCAAATCACCGAGTTCAAACAAAGGGACGAAGAATCTTTGTATTAAGCTTGGGAGAGATTCAAGGATACTTGCCGATCTTGTCCACATCATGGACTTAGCGAGTGGTTCCTCGTACAACAATTTTGAAAGGGTCAATATGAAGACACCCGAAACATTCTCAATATGGGATTAAGTGGTATGTTCAACGAAGTTGACGATAATTAAACATTAAACAATATTGAGGAAATGGCGGTCCATAACTCACAATATAGTAGACCTCGGAAGGCTACTAGAGGAGGAAAGCATGAAGTGGACTCTATTACTTAATTGGGTGCTCAACTTAGTGCTCATATTGATACCATTAATTTGAAGTTTGAGAAGGCTATGGCTAAGCTTCAAGAAGCCTCCAAATCACCTAAGTAACATGTTAATGCCATGGTGGCATCTTCATCAATTCCAAGTGGAGTATGTGAGAGTTGTGGAACTTTGGGACATGACCAAAGTGAATGTAGGGGAACAAGTGATCAAGTGAATGCTTTCCAAGCATATAAGAGTAGTACCCCTTATTCCAACTATTAAAATGAAAACACCAAATTCCATCCAAACCTCTCATACAAAAGCCAAAATGTTCAAAACCCTCAAACAACATACACCCCACCTCCAATGAGAAACCAAGCTCAAAGACCCTTTTACAACCAAAACCAAGGTTATCAAAATCAAACTCCATACAATCAATCCAATGACCAAGCTTTTGATGATCAAAAAGCGGTCCTCCAAATGTAAAAGAACCAACAAGAATTTTTTACTCAAATGCAAAAAGATAGTCAAGCAAAAGACATCACCATCAACAACATCCTAGCCCACAACAAAATGTTGGAAACCCAAATGTCTCAATTAACATCTTCTAGCTCTCAAAGACAAAAGGGGCAATTACCACCTCAAAGTAATCCCCCTAAACATGAATCGGTGAGTGCCATCCATTTGAGGAGTGGTACAAGCTATGAAGGGCCAAAGAAGAAAATTAAGGATGACATTGTGGAGACTAGTGATAAGGAAAGAGTTGTGCAAAACTCTAAAGAAGAAGAACCCACCATTCAAGAAGTTTCAAAGAAGAATGAAGAAAAGGCTAAAGAGAAGGAGCCTATTGTGATTAGACTTTCATTCCTAAGTCGTCAAGCTAAGCCTAAGTTTGATGAATAACTTGGAAAGTTCATAGAGATCGTGAAGAACTTAGAAGTCTCGACTCCATTCACGGAATTGATCAATCATGTTCCGGCCTATGCAAAATACACGAAAGACATTCTTACCAAGAATAAATCCATCCGGAAGCTTGAGACTATTGCTTTCACTAAAGAAAGTAGTGATATTCTTCAAGGAAGTTCACCTCCAAAACTCAAGGATCCGGGAAGTTTCTCCATTCCATGCACTATTGGTGACACTACAATCAACAAAGCTTTATGTGACCTTAGGACAAGTGTTAGTGTCATGCCATATTCGGTAAGCAAGAGGCTAGAAATGGGAGAGCTCGAGTGCACTAATATCACGCTTCAAATGGCGGATCGATCAATGAAGATACCTTTAGGGGTATGGGAAGATGTGCCCATAAGAATTGACAAATTCTTCATCCCTGTAGACTTTGTTATTGTTGATATGGAGGAGGATTCCAACATTCCTATCATTTTAGGAAGACCTTTCTTGCACACTGCGGGAGCGGTGATTGATGTGAAACATGGAGAGCTCACCATTGAAGTGGGAGATGAAACAATCACTTTTAATCTTGACAAGACAATGAGAGCTCCCCGATTACATGAGCCGTGTTTCATGGTCGATCACTATAGCCGAGAAAGTGATAGGAAGGAGTTGGCATCTCAATGTAAAGAAAAAGCTATGTGTAATGAATCACCACCCATTTGGAAGAAGAAAGTGAAATATGCTCCATCCAAAGAGCCAGAAAGTTTCAACAAAGAGAGCTTGAAAAGCTCACCCATGACAAGTAAAGAAGAAGGCCTCATTGGCCATGATTAGAAGGAAGAAGAGTTGCTCTTGTCAACTCGCGATATTACTGGGGAACAAGTACATGAAGTATGCGGTCTTTGGGATGATGAGTTTGAAGGGATATTCAATCCCTATATCGACAATGCTATGACCCAAGACCATAATGAAGAACAACAAGTGAAAAGGTCTATTGAAGATCTTTATCATGACAATGAACAAGCTTTCGACTACTTCTTCAAAGTGTTGAGCAACATCAACAACACCTTGGCCATGCCCCCTTGACATCTCACTTATGGATGAGAGTTTGGTGGAGTCCTCCCTAAACCACCATTTTTAAATATTCTAACCCCTTAACTTGCATTTTACTTATTGTATTACATTTTTGTCAATTTTGGATTTATATTTTTATGCCTTGATCAAGATTTTCATCATTTCGAGAGAAAGTGCGGAAGGGACTTATGTGATTATTGATGTGTAGTGTTTTGACATAGTGTGGGGATACCAATTGCCTAGGCTATCCAAGCCTTCATAGTGCCCCCACAATAAAGACCAAAGGAATGAAGAGTAAATGACTTGGGTTATGAAATACCCACAGATGGAACTGAATTCGTGTGGTAGAGGGAAGATCCGAGCGGCCCGACAAGAATCCGCTCGTCCTGAAGACAATCCGAGCGTCCTAAGAAGAAGACGCTCGTCCTAAGAGAGCTGGAAAAAGAAATTTTTGGTCTGACTGAGAATCCGAGCGTCTCCAAAGAGAATCCGCTCGTCTCAATCAAGACGCTCGTCTCTTAAGGAATCCGCTCGTCTTACTGCTGGTAAAATTTGGGATTTCTCCCCGACGAGGAATCCGAGCATCTTCATACAAATCCGCTTGTCCTCCTTCAAAAAGACGCTCGTCTTCCTCAGAAGACGCTCGTCCCAGGACGGTCTCATTTCCAAAGCATACTGAAGCAGAATCCGAGCGTCCCGACCCAGATCCGCTCATCTCCCCTCTGAATTCAAATCCAACGGGATTAAAACCCCACCTTTTCCAATTCATTTTACTCATTCATAACACAAACACATCTCCAAAACCCTCAAAATCCTCATTCACTCCATCCACCAACATCAATTTTCTCAACCAAATTCACCCAAATTAATTCCAAACTTCCTCAAAACTCAAACAAATCACTCCTTTACCAACAACAAGCAATTAAAACACCAACATCTTCAAAGTTTGAATCGATTTTAAGGATACAATGCAAAATTCAACTATCCTAAATTGATTTCGGTCTTATTGAAATTTGAAGAAATCAAGCATATCTTTGGTGTTACTACATAAAGGAGAAGATGGCTAGAACAAAAGGCGGAAGCAAGGCACTCCCAAAGAAGAACCTTTCCAAAAGACAACAAGTTCTTCAAGCTCTTCAAGCATCAAAGGCTTTGGTGGTTCAAGGTGCAAGGATGGAAATTCAAGAGTCTATTCCTCCTATGGAAGCTACTGCTTCTACTCCGGTTGTTGAACAACTAGATGATTATCCGGAGGTAATTTTCACTTCCGACTCTCATAGGAAGAAATTTGTTTCCCTTGCGAAGAAATCTATTTTACCCACCAAATTCATATGCCAAGAGACCTTGTAAAAATTGGGTGTCCTAGAACAAACCAAGACCTTTTTCGAGTCCATGGGATTGAGTACTTTGTTTAATATGCAAGAGTTGACTTACTCATCCCTCACCTTAGAGTTCTTAAGCTCTTTGAAAGTTACCAAGGTGGAGGTTCGAACAAACATTGAATTCTGCCTCGAGAATATTGATAGGAAATTGTCTTTTTGCGAGTTTGGTGAAATCTTTGGCCTTAGCAATGACCCGACTTACACGAAGAAGCACACCAAGTATGATCCCGCTCCCTTATAGAAGGCTATTACCGGGAGAAAGTTTACATCTTACCATGATTGTCGTGCTCTTTTTGTCCATCATCCGGGTATAAGGGTGTAGCACAAGGTTATTGGGCATACTTTGATTGCTAGGAAGGGAACAAACAATTTCACTAAACTTGATTTTATCTATCTCGAGTCGACCTTGAACATTGGTAGAGAGTTCACCAAAAAGCACAACATTCTTCAACTTTTGATTGAGAGGTGGCTCAATGTCGATCATGGCAAAGAAGGCACGGCCTTTATTGTTAATGGAGGATTGGTAACTTATTTGGCTAAACACTTTAACCGGAACTTCAACAAAGATGGCACCTTTAAACCGGTTAAGGGAGGCCATATCATTGATCTAGCCACCATGGTTCAAAAATTCAAATGGGTCAAGAATGATACTCTTGACAACAAGTTTGGGTGGTTAACAAAAGATGCTAAATCCTTCACATTGCCAAGCAAGATTTGCCGATTAAATGTTCATAGGCCAAACTACCTTCTCCCACTCTCCGAGGAAGCCGAGTATATTATACAACACCATGGGGAAGACATTGTCGAGCCCTCATCCTCCATTATCACACCACCTTACCCATACCCCTACCGTGAATTTCAACCCGAAAATGTTATAGCGGGGAATGACTACTTGACTCTCTTGATGAAAGAAATGAACAAGCAAGCTTATGAGGATAGAGTCGATGCTTATAGAGCACAATATCCGCCTCTACTACATCTAGCTAGGAAAGGACTTGATGACCCATCTTGTCCTTTGCCTAGTTGGGCGGATAAGGAAGTCTTGTTTCCTAGTGCTTCTAGAGGCGGTAGCTTGGGTGAAGAGGAGATGGTTGTTGTTGAGAGTGTTGGATAAGAAGGTGAAGGAAATGAAGAGAATGAAGAAGAAGAAGAAGAAGAAGAAGAAGAAGAAGAAGAAGAAGAAGAAGAAGAAGAAGAAGAAGAAGAAGAAGAAGAGGGTAGTGAGGATGAAGAAGGAAGTTCAAGTGCAAGTGGTGATGACTCCGCATCTATGGAGGTTGATGATTGTTGTAGTTTTTGTATTACAAAAGATTACAATATGTAACTAATACAAACAAAGGCACTAAAACAGAAATGAAAACAATATAAGACGGTTTATTACACCCAATCGAATCGTGTTGAACACACTTTCCTTAGAGTATTTCGACCCTATAGCCTTTGGGTATCACGAAATCTCTGTAGGATAAGACGATTCCTTTGTCTAAGGCAAGAACAAAGAACAAAGAACAAAGAACAATAAGAGAGTGGTTTATTTTGTTTTGTTTTGTCAAAATACGAAATGCAAAAAACCTACTGAATGATATTTTAACATTCAATATATATGTATTATATGTGTCATGCATTAATAAATAGAGGATAAGTACGTTGGTTTTTACCAACCAACATATTGGTTTGTTACCAACCAATCAAAGCCAATGACAACCGCCAAATTTGATACTTTCACGCGCGAAGACAGAGAAAGCAATATAACCCCTGTCGGGGCCATGTAACCCCGATCGGGGACGTGATTATATCCGTAATTCTCAAATTTTGCTTCTCAATTTTGGCTAAGTCTATAATTTATATGACTCCGAGTATATAACCCCGATAGGGGATATACTATACTACGATAATACTTTTATAGTATCCCTTATCCATTATACACATGAACTCGATATACGATTATATGAGCATACACTCCGTATTCCCGACTCACATTATATCCATTACGAGCTCAAACCGATTTGACATAAGAAACCCGAATACACTTAAATGTAATTTGATCAAAACCACTAACATTCCTCCCCCATTTAAGTGTATCCCTTGTTTCAAAATAAAACAACAAAGCAAACAAGTCTAGGCATAAATGAAAGTGTCCCAAGGATTGAACTTTCACATTAGTATATTACACATTCCAAATATTCGAGAATCAAGGTGTCCCACGGATTGAACCTTTCAACCCATATTGAATACATGAAGATCACATACACATAGACTCAATAAACTCTTAAAGTTAAAACTTGACACTATTGACCGCCTTGTGTCCATATCCTTTCATGAGAGTATAGGAAGCAAGTCCAAGCCTCTTGAAGCGGCTACACTTCACACTCACATAGGTGAATCTTTCATCGTGCACCTGCAAAATGCACTTTGTCAAAGATTTCATTAAGAAGTATTAAACTTCAACCTCTTGTCATGCAGGTCATGCACATACCTTTCGGGATTATAACATGTGCCTCAATCTTCCACAATAAGCCTTCCAAATTGAACTTAGCCTCTAAAATTTGTTAGAGGGAAGTTGGGTATCTTATCATAAAGATCTTGACGGACTTTAAACCCATCCCGATTACCGACTTTATAACCAAGTCTTTAGCTAATCCCTTCGTCAAGTGATCAGCCAAATTATGATGTGTTCTCACGAAGTCAACGGAAATAACTCCTTGAGTAATCAACTCACGAACCGCGCTATGTCTAACACCAAGGTGCCTAGACTTTCCGTTCTAAACTTCACTATAAGCCCTAGCTAAGGTCACCGAACTATCACAATGGATAGAAATAGGAGGAATAGGTTTTGGCCAAACCGGAATTTCATAAACCAAATTCCTTAACCATTCCGCCTCTTTACCGGCCGCAGCTAAAGCAATGAATTCCGACTCCATGGTCGAACTTGTTATACAAGTTTGCTTCTTCGAAGCCCATGAGATAGCTCCTCCACCAAGCAAGAAGACCCATCCACTAGTAGATGAATGATCCTCCATATTGGTGATCCAACTAGCATCAGAATACCCTTCTAAAACCGAAGGAAATCCGACACAGTTCAAACCATAATCCATGGTTTGCTTCAAGTATCTCAATACCCGTTTTACCGCAACCCAATGTTCAAGGCTAGGATTACTTGTGTATCTACTCAACTTGCCAACGGCAAAGGCGATATCCGGTCTTGTGCTTGTCATGGCATACATCAAACACCCAATCACTTGAGAGTACTCAAGTTGTGAAATAGCTTCACCTTTATTAGGCATAAGCTTAACACTAGGATCCATTGGAGTGTTAACCGGAGAACAATTTCCATGATTGAATTTCTGTAACACTTTCTCAATGTAATGAGATTGTGTCAAAGAGAATCCCTTGTTCTCACGCTTGATCTTTATACCAAGTATCACATCCGACTCACCCATGTCTTTCATGGCAAAGCTTGAAGACAAAAAGGCCTTAGTAAGGTCTACTTGACTTTGGTCGGTACCAAAGATCAACATATCATCAACATATAGACAAATGATGACTCCATTACCGTTGTCATCAAATTTGCTATACACACATTTATCCGATTGATTTAGTCTATACCCATTTGATAGAACAACCTCATCAAACTTATGATGCCATTGTTTAGGAGCTTGTTTAAGTCCATACAATGATTTAATTAACTTACAAACCTTATGCTCATTTCCGGGCATAATGAATCCTTCCGGTTGTTTCATATACACCTCCTCTTTAAGCTCACCATTCCAGAACGCCGTCTTGACATCCATTTGATGGATCACTAGATTATTAATTGCAGCAAGTGCAATCAACAATCTAATAGTAGTAATGCGAGCTACGGGAGCATAGGTATCGAAATAATCAATCCCTTCCTTTTGTCTAAAGCCTTGGATAACCAATCTAGCTTTAAACTTGTCGATAGAACCATCAACTTTCATCTTCTTTTTGAAGATCCACTTGCAACCCAATGGTTTACAACCACGAGGTAAATCTGCAAGCACCCAAGTGTTATTGCCCATTATGGAATCCATCTCATCATTCACCGCCTCTTTCAAAAAAGAAGAGTCATGAGACCTCATTGCCTCATCAAATGTCTTAGGGTCATCATCAATGTGAAAACAATATGGATAATAGTTTTCACATCCATCCCTTGAACCTTCAACCAAATAGGTATGAAAATCGGGACCAAAGGATTTAGCAATCCTTTTTCTCTTACTCCTACGAATTTCAGGTGTTGCTTCTTGAGTTGTGACATTGTCACTTCCCTCAATAGCTCCACTAGAACTAGGTACTAGATCCCTTGGCTTCGGCATTGATGAGAAACGACTCTCATCAAATATCGCATCTCTTGACTCAATTACGGTGTGAACCGAAACAGAATCATTAGGTTCAATTACATAGAACCTATAAGCCTTTGAATGTGAAGCATACCCAATGAATATGCAATCGATGCCCCTTTCCCCCAAGGTTTTAATCTTGGGATCGGGTAGTCTTACAACAGCCCGACAACCCCAAACTCGAAGATAATTCAAGCTTGGTTTCTTTTTGTACCAAAGTTCATATGGAGTGTCTTTATTCCTTTTGTTAGGAATCCTATTTAATAAATAGCAAGCTGTCAACATGGCTTCACCCCAAAATCCGTCACTCAAACCCGAGTAAGACAACATGGAATTAACCATTTCTTTTAGGACTCTATTTTTCCTTTCCGCTACACCATTTAATTGTGGTGTATAGGGAGGAGTTACTTCATGAATGATACCACTTGCCTCAAAATACAATGGGTCATAATATTCACCACCTCTATCGGAACGCAACCTTTTAATCAAAACCGATTGTTGCAATTCCACTTCATTTTTAAAGACCTTAAACTTATCAATTGCCTCATCTTTAGTGTGAAGTAAATATATGTAACAAAACCGACTAAAATCATCAATAAAAGTCACTACATATTTTTTACCACCTAAAGACGGATAATTGCGAAAATCACATAAATCACTATGTATAAGTTCAAGCACATGTGAGATCCTAGACACATTACCAAATGATTGCCTTGTGATTTTTGTCAACATACACGTATTACACTTATTTATGTTCATGTTAAATGATGGAATTAGACCATCTTTAGACATAATTTCCAATCTTTTATAATGTACATGTCCTAGTCTCACATGCCAAAGATATGAAGTATCATTCATAGAGGAAGTAATAAATATGGAACTTTCATTTGGAACAACATTCAACATAAACATTCCATTACAATAATAACCAAATCCAATAAATACACCATGTTTAGATAAAACATACTTATTAGATTCATATACTTGTTTATAACCAAGTTTACTTAAACAACTACCGGATACAAGGTTTTTTCTAATTCCGGGTACATGTAATACATTATTTAATTTTACAATATTTCCGGAACTAAATTCCAACACCACCATGCCACGACCTACAATAGGAGCGGTAGACTTGTTGCCCATAAATAGAATGGATCCATCCATCACTAGTTCATAATCCTTGAACCAATGTCGATCCTTGCAAACATGATTGGTTGCACCCGAGTCTATCCACCATGCCACTACATCATCCTGCACATAAAATGCCTCAGAAATTAATGGTACATAATTCACAACCGAATTAAAACCAATGTCTAAAATCTGACCTTGATTAGTGGGTGGACCTTGGTCATTAGACCCTTGTCCTCCTTGGCTAGTACTTGCACCCTTTTTCTTTTTGTTCTTTCCAACCTTGCAATTTGCTTTCAAATGCCCGGTCTTTCCACAAATCCAACAAGCACCTTTTGGTGCCTTGTTAGACTCATCATTGGTGTTGACAAAGGGCCGTTTCTTCCCTTTAAATTTGTTCTTGGGACCCTCTCCCTTTTCCATCATATTGACGGAAGAGGATCCCATAACATCTTTACCTTTACCCTTGCCACAATCTTGCACCCTTAGAGATTCCTCTATGCGCAAATGGCTACCGAGTTGAACAAGAGTCAACTCTTCCTTTTTATGTTTAAGCATATGTTTAAAATCCTTCCATGAAGGAGGCAACTTGTCTATGATACTAGACACCGAGATAGATTCATTCATCTCCATTTTATGTTGTGCAAATTATCCCAAAATCCGGAGCAAATCATTATATTGTTCCATTACCGGTCTAGAATCAACCATTTTATAATTCATGAAATTTCCAACAAGGAACTTCTTACTAGAAGCATCTTCATCCATATATTTGGACTCAAGTTGATCCCATAATTCTTTAGCGGACTCAACATTTTGATAAATGTCAAAAAGAGAGTCAGACATACCATTCAAGATGTGACCGCGACATATGTAGTCATCATTCTCCCATTTGTTTCTCTTTCGTTGAATTTCCGCAAGAGTTTCATCCCCCACAATCTCCGGCATAGGAGTACTCAACACATACACAACCTTCAAAGCGGTGAGAAGGAAGTGCATCTTCTTTTGCCAACGACGGAAATCGACACCCTCAAATTTCTCAAACTTTCCAAACTTGGTAGTCATGTCCTTGATTGAATCCATTTCCAAATGCAGAAATTACTCTAAGAATGTTGTAGTTTTTGTATTACAAAAGATTACTATATGTAACTAATACAAACAAAGGCACTAAAAAAGAAATGAAAACAATATAAGACGGTTTATTACACCCAATCGAATCGTGTTGAACACACTTTCCTTAGAGTATTTCGACCCTATAGCCTTTGGGTATCACGAAATCTCTGTAGGATAAGACGATTCCTTTGTCTAAGGCAAGAACAAAGAACAAAGAACAATAAGAGAGTGGTTTATTTTGTTTTGTTTTGTCAAAATACGAAATGCAAAAAACCTACTGAATGATATTTTAACATTCAATATATATGTATTATATGTGTCATGCATTAATAAATAGAGGATAAGTACGTTGGTTTTTACCAACCAACATATTGGTTTGTTACCAACCAATCAAAGCCAATGACAACCGCCAAATTTGATACTTTCACGCGCGAAGACAGAGAAAGCAATATAACCCCTGTCGGGGCCATGTAACCCCGATCGGGGACGTGATTATATCCGTAATTCTCACATTTTGCTTCTCAATTTTGGCTAAGTCTATAATTTATATGACTCCGAGTATATAACCCCGATAGGGGATATAATATACTACGATAATACTTTTATAGTATCCCTTATCCATTATACACATGAACTCGATATACGATTATATGAGCATACACTCCGTATTCCCGACTCACATTATATCCATTACGAGCTCAAACCGATTTGACATAAGAAACCCGAATACACTTAAATGTAATGTGATCAAAACCACTAACAATTATGACTCAAGTGAAGAGGTTGATGGAGATGATAGTGATGACGCCATGGGCGAAGATTGAGGACTAGAAAGCTCTTGGGAGGATGCCACATTACTTTGTGAGTTTCCTAAGCCTCCTTTAAGGTTTGTCTATTTCTCTTGTTTTTAATATCTTGATCATGATTTGGAGTCCTAGCATCATTTAGAGGACTCACACCTCGGTCCCATTGAGGTGTTTCTTTTATTGTTCCCACATTCAAAATCCAAAATGACAATTGTAGTTTCATGCATAGCATCTTTATGCATGAACTCCCCCAATTTTTAACATTAGAAATAGTGTCTATTTTGGTTTGGGGAAGTTTATGCATATGCATTAGGAGCTAATCTAAATTATGGTCTCCAACATAACAAAAATCCATGCATCATATAGTATAGCTTAGTTGCATCACTTGTTTATATGTCATATATTTTGCATTTAGCTTAGAAATCATTCATTTTCATATAGATTGCATAATTTCCTATTGTATTGGCCATTGAGGAGAATGCCCATACTAGTGTGTGGATGGGAAATTCTAACATGACTTTTTAAACAAAAATGATAAAAATTGAAAATTTTTGAAAAATACAAAAACATGTCTTTTTATTTCATAATCATAAAAACCATAAAAATTTGAAAATTTCAAAAAATCCAAAAACATGTTCATTTCCTTTGTAGTGTAGTCTTGTATATATTGTTTTGTATATATTCTGTTTGTCCATCCTTTTTCACATTGATCGACTACGCCACATCCGAGACATGAGGATATTGAAGACCGCATGGTATGATCTTTCCAATCTCCTTTTTCCTCTTTATGTTAATGACTATGTGGCTTTATTTTGATTGATGCGGTATAAACAATGTGATTTTAGGATTGCATTTAGATTACTCGGCATACTAGTTGGTAGAAGTATATGCATTAGGATGTATAAATGTTATTTGCATCATGGCATATAGTTGCATTTAGGAAACATTTTGTGAAACCGTCTATTTGGGAAGCTTGATAAGTTTATATAAGGCCCATGTAGATACTTTTTCTTCTTAAGACTTTGCTTGTTAGAATACTTGTAAAGCACCCTAGGATGTGTCATGCTAGTATCCTTTCACCCATGGATTAAGGCCTAGTCAAGAGTACCTTGTGGTGTGATAATTCCTTGGCTACCATTTATTCCAAGGTGACCCTTAAAACCATGCATCCATCATCCATGTTCTACCATATTTTGTCATCAAAGGGAATGGGCACAAAAATTGTTCAAAATTTGAGTTCAAGAAATGAAATGTAAAGTAAAAAAGTTTGCAATTGCATCAAATGAAAAGAGGAGCAAAAATATACTCCTAAAGCTTCAAATATAAGAACCCTCCCTACAAATGAGGTGACTTTGAAAATGTTCAAAAGAAATGCAAGAAAAAAGTTGAAAAATTATCAAGTGTTGAAAATGCCAAACATCAAAAGAAATGGCAAAGAATTGTTCTCAAAATGTTAATGCCACAAATTAGGGGGGAAAAACAACAACAAAAAGCAAACTCCCAAATGAAACTCAAATTCTATTGATCCCTTTTCCATCATATCCACTTTTGTGCATGGTAGAAAGGGGACGACCCTTCTTCTTGTCTAGGCAAGAAGGGGAATTCCGCGATCCTCCAGTGTTTCTAACACCATAGGGAGTGTACTCTTGACGAAAAAATTTAACAATTGTGGACAAAGGTACCCTAGCTTGACACAACTTGGAGGTGATTTATTAGTATCCTTCTAAGCTTAGTAGTTTGAACAAACCATATCTATAATGGAATGTGTACCCTTAGATTGTTTTCCCTATAGATAATTTCCGCCACTTAGATGAGGAAAGTGGCTATTCAGTTTTGTAGATGCATCCATTTACTTGTTTTGTGTGCTTTAATGCTTGGATGTGTCGCCATTTTCGCAAGCCCCACCTTGCCTTGCAAGAAGGCATCCTACCTCATGGTTGTCTTGTTGTGAGTTGAAGGGGCGGAGTGAGACCCGTTAATTGTCTCACATCGGCTATATTAGTAGGTTAGTTTGAATAAGGGTCCTAGTTTTTTGTCACTTCTTTACTCGGGACGAGCAAAGATTCGGTTTGGGGATGTTTGATGTGACTCATATTTGAGCATATTTAGTCCCCGAATTAGCCTCGTTACTATGCTTTTTAGTGCATAATTAGGTCATTTACTACCTTTAGTTTCCCGTTTTGCATATTCTTTGAGGTTTTGGTCCCTAGGTAGGAAAGGAGTACAAACCTTGCATTTTCATGGCAAAATGGAGCTAAATTGATCAAATTCAATGACCAAGCATCAAAGGGAAGATAATACTAGAAGGCCTATGTACGAAATAAAGTAGATTGGGCAATGATGAAAGGATCCTTGCATCCCCAACAACATCCCCGAGGATTGTTGAGGAAAGAAGAGAAAAGAAGTGACTAACAAGGAATCCGAGCGTCTCCCTGCCCAGGACGAGCATCTCCACTCGAGGCCTTAGAGCTCTTGTTTGGGACTGAACAGGTTAGTACTCCGGCGAGTGTGCCCGAGGTGGTGGTGGAGGACGCTTTCGAGAAGGAGCACATTGAGGCGGTCGTTAGAGCCGAGGGAGCCGTAGGGGCTCGAGTGGAGTCCGTCGTTGAGACCGCTGGTGCTGAGGGAGCCACACACGCTAGGAAGGAGCCCGTTGTTGGGGCCGTTGGTGCTGAGAGGGCTCAATCGGAGTCTGAGGCTGGTACCTTTAAGAGGAGGATTAGCACTAGGAGGAGGGGTCCTCGGCCCTCTAGGCAGGGGTTTCAGAACGTTGTATGGATTTTCGAGCGGGGTCCTCTTCGTCCCGTGCAGTCTCGCCGGACAAAGAGACAGAGAGTAGATACGGAGGCGAACGACGTCTTCGTCGTAGTTGGGAGGCTAGGCGGTTTCAGGCTCCTCGAGGGCTGAACCTGCGGTCAGCGCGTTCTTGGGTCGAGGGCTTTGACCGTAGCCAGTTGTTGTTGTAGCTCGACACTCACATTTCCTACTGTGTACACGAGTGATCGAGTCCATTTCGTTTCACAAATTAAGCATATGTGGTCGTTGGTCAATGGTCGATACAAAACACAATTTATACTTCACAAACAACTCTACAATTAGTAAAGAGGCAAGTAAAGGTCGGATCCCAAGGGACGGGTATTGAAATGAGAATTCTATTGTAACTAGTAGTGTCTAAGGGGTGTCACAAATTGGGTTGATGTAGAAGGTTACTAAACTAAAATAGCAATGAAAATAAACTAGCAAGATGAATAAAATAAGGGGTGTAAACAATTGATTAAAGGCACTAGGGTGTCATGGGTTCATAGGGGATTCATGGGATATGATCATACAAACATGTTCTCAAATTATAAGCAAGCAATTATTGTTGTGATGGATTGAGTTGGGTTATATCTTACAATCCTAGGAAAGTTTGGGTCCCGGAGCCGAATCGATTAGATTGTACAACACCTACAAGTCGACTTAATCTTTCCTACTCAACACATGCATGGTCTAACAAGACTCGAGTTGGGTTATGTCTTACAAGTCAAGTTGAAGGGATAGAAGATGATAGTAAATGCAAGGATTCATAGGCTTAGCATTTCATCAAATATAACATGTACATGTATTAAGATCAAAACAAGCAAGCAAATAAGATATGAAAGCATATTAATTTAAGCATGAATCATTCCCCATGTTGGTTTCCCCCAATCACCCATTAAACCCTAGCTAAGAGACTACTCACTCATTATCATATTGATCATGCTAGAAAGGTTGTCAATCATACTAACATAATGAAACATGATGAATAAATGAAAGTAATTAGCAATAATTAAAAAGGGATTAAGAGATTATACCTACTAATGATTCCAATAATAAAGCAAGAATAATAGAAGTACTTGAATCCTAGATTGAGAGGTTGTCAATCTCCCAATAATAACCCAAATAATCTTCAATTACCCAAAATAAAGTAAGAACAAGAGAGAGATTAAAGAACTAAAACTTGGATTAAAACTTTGATTAATTCTTGATTACAATATTGAAGAGAGATTTGATTGATATTAACTACACTAATTATTGATAAGAAGAACATGCTCCTCTAATTAGACTAATGGGGTATTTATAGTGAAAATTAGGGAGGATGCATTAGGGTTAACTAAGGGCTAAACTAGTAATTACACTTTTTAAGTTGAGCAAGGAGACTCCGGTATTCTCCGAGAGAAGGGCTTCTCTTATCGTGGCTTGAAGAATGAAAACGTCTTTGTCTTGAAATCCGTGTGGGATGGGAGTCGGGACGGCCGGATCTGGGCTGGAGAATCCGAGCGGATCCTTGGGCAAGACGCTCGGATTGGCGAGGGGGAATCCGAGCGGATTCCTTTGAGGGACGCTCGGATTGGGCTTGGGCGGACGGACGGATTGTGTACAATCCGTTCGGATTGTTTGTCAGCATCTTTTCTTCTTCTTTTCTTCCCTTTTCTTCATGAATTCCTTGGGGATTTCCTTGGGGACTCAAGGATCCTTTTCTCAACAATGCTCTTTTACTATGCTATGTACAAAGGCCTTCTAGTCTTGTCTCTCCTTGATGCTTGGTCATTGAATATGATCAATTTAGCCTTGTTTTGCCATGAAAATGCAAGATTCTTACTCCTTTCCTACCAAGGGATCAAAATCTCAAAGAATATGCAAAACAAAGAACTAAAGATAAGAAATGACCCAAATAGGCACTAAAAAGCATGAAAACAATGGTAATTCGGGGGCTAAATATGCGCCAATTATGGTCACATCAAATATCCCCAAACCGAACCTTTGCTCGTCCCGAGTAAAGAGGTGACAAAGACTAGGACCAATACTAACCCAACCTAATAATAATAGCCGATATGAGACAATTAGCGGGTCTCACTCCGCCCCTTCAACTCACAACAAGACAACCATGAGGTAGGATGCCTTCTTGCAAGGCAAGGTGGGTCTTGCCAAAATGGCGACACATCCAAACATTAAGCACACAAAAACACATAATGGATGCATCTACAAAAAGAATAGCCACTTTCCTCATCTAAGTGGCGGAAATTATCTACAAGGGAAGCAATTCAAGGGTACACAATCCTTCATAGATGCAATTTGTTCAAACTACTAAGCCTAGAAGGATACCAATAAATCACCTCCAAAATGTGTCAAGCTAGGGTACCTTTGTCCTCAATCGTTAAATGCTTTTGTCAAGAGTAGACTCCCTATGGTGTTAGAAACACTGGAGGATCGCGGAATTCCCCCTCTTGCCTAGACAAGAAGAAGGGTCGTCCCCTCTCTACCATGCGCAAAAATGGATACGATGGATAAAGGGATCGATAGATATTTGAGTTTCACTTTGGGAGTTTGCTTTTATTTTTGTTTTCCCCCCAATTTCATTGGCATTTGACATTTGAGAACACTTTCTTTGCCATTTCTTTTGATTTTTGGCATTTCAATACTTGACAGCTTTTTTTTTTGCATTTTCTTTTGAACATTTTCAAAGTCACCCCAATTAGTAACGAGGGTGCCTTGTATTTGAAGCTTTAGGAGTCTATTTTGCTCCTCTTTTCTTTTGATGCATTTTTGCAAACTTTCTTTCACTTTTCAATTCATTGAACCCAAATTGATTTCTTTTTGTTTTGTGCCCATTCCCTTTGATGACAAAAATGTGGTAGAACATGGATGAATGATAGAAGTATGCATGGTTTCAAGGGTCACCTTGGAATAAACGGTAGCCAAGGAGTTATCACACCACAAGGTACTCTTGACTAGGCCTTAAACCATGGGTCAAAGGATACTAGCATGACACATCCTAGGGTGTTTTACAAGTATTCTAACAAGCAAAGTCTTAAGAATAAAAAGCATCTACTAGGGCCTATATACACTTGTCAAGCTTCCCAAATAGACGGTTTCGCAAAATTTTCTAACATGCAACTACATGCCATGATGCAACTAGCATATAAACATCCTAATGCAAATGATTCTACCAACTAATATGCCATATAAACTAAATGCAAGTCCTAAGTTCACATTGTTATACCGCATCAATCAAAATAAAGCCACATAGTCATTAACATAAAGAGGAAAAAGGAGATTGGAAAGATCATACCATGCGGTCTTCAATATCCTCATGTCTCGGATGTGGCGTAGTCAATCAAAGTGAACAAGGATAAACAAACACAATATATACAAGACAATATATACAAAGGAAATGAACTTGTTTTTGGTTTTTCAATTTTTAAATTTTTATGATTTTTTTTTGAAATTTTTCAATTTTTATGGTTTTTGAATAAAAGTTAAGTGTTAGAATTCCCATCCCCACACTAATATGGGCATTGTCCTCAATGGCCAAAATGATGGAAATTATGCAAAAATGATGCATGATTTCTATACTAAATGCAATTCTACACTAAGTTATACTACATGATGCATGGTTTTTGTTATGACGGAGAGGATAATTTAGATTACCTCCCGTTGTGTATGCATTAACTTCCCCAAACCAAATAAGACACTATTGCTAATGTCAAAGCATGGGTGAGTTCATGCACACACTATGCTATGCATGAAACTAGATTGTCATTTTGGATTTTCAAAAATGGGAACAATAAAGAACACCTCAATGGAACCGAGGTGTGAGTCCTTTGGTGTTGCTAGGACTCCTCCAACAAATATTCAAAGTTAAATAAAATACAAAGAAACAAGATACAAAGTTCTTTTCATGAAAAATAAAGATAAAGAGGAGAGTTGAGAAAACTTCACTTGAACTAAGGTGGGTGCCTCTTGCCCGCTCCACCTAGTGATGAAGTAATCTCCTAGATATCGGCATCATCTCCTTCAATATCGGTATCCCAAATATCCCTAGAAGCATCACTTAAACTTGGATCCATGAATTCATCTTCTTCTTCACTCTCAAGCTTCACCGTATCACCTCCACAAGAGTCGCCACTTTCTTCCCCTTTGCGACCGTTTGCCCCTTCATTGGCCTTCTCCGAGTTGGGAAAGAGCAACTCCATTTGAGCCCATGAAGGAAAAGCTCCTTCTTCACTTATCCGTCCCTTTTGAACCATGTCGTGGTATTGGGGGTAAAGAGCATAATAGTTGTCCACCTTGGTTCCATATTGACGGTAGTGCAAGTCTTGCAAGATTCCCGTGACAAAGTCGTCACGGGGGAGGATGAAGGGATTCAGATGGTTGTAAGGTTGGTAGGGAAAGGGGTAGGGAGGCACCTTTATCTTTTCACCTTGGGTTTGTTGTTCTTGTTGTTGTGGTGGAGGAGCTTGTGGGGGTGGAGCTTGCCTTTCTTGACTTTGAATGAGGTAGGAGGGTATTGGGGACAAGCGTCCTCTCCTTGGGGAAATTCGAGGTAGGTCGGCCATCGGAAGGTAGATAGGATCACTTCCTTTCGTCAACCATTTGATCCTTTTATCAATCCCCTCAAGGGTTATCCAATGGTGTTGGACAACAAGGAGGTCTTCATTAATTCTCATTCCTCCCGAGAGTGGAGTGTACTCATTGTTCTCATTGAACCTAGGATTAAAGTGCTTTGCAAGTCTTGTTATGAGTCCACCATTCACTATATGCTTCTTCCCATCATCATCTCCATTTCGAAATTTTGCCCATTTTTCTAGCAAAACTAGAGGTGCATTGAGATGATACCCGTCTATTCCTTGAATGTTTAGATAAGATTCCATGAACATGAGGTCCAATTGATTCACAATAGCCGGATCTCGGCGGGCGAAGAGGGTACCCGAAAGAAATCGGTATGTGAGCCTCAAGATCGGGTTTTGGATGTGAAAAGCAAGACACTCCTTGGTAAGAATGAAGTCCCGGCCCGTCATGGCCCTCCACAAAGGTGCGACACTATACTTTTTGGGTCTTGATGTTCGGGTAGGCGAAACATCAAGCCCGAACACATTCGCAAATTCCACAAGGGTCATTGTTCTAGAGACATTTTCCAACCTAAACTCTATGCAAATCACTTTGTTTGAAGTTGTAATCTTTAAGCAACTCAAGAATTCGAGCACAAGAGACCGATAGGTGGGTTCATACATGCGAAAGAGGGTTGAAAGACCAAAAACCTCAAATAAAGCCTCCACTTGGTGGAAAATTCCAAGCTTTCTCAAAGTATCATGACAAAGGAATTTAGTGGGAAGAATATTCTTACTTAAGAGTCGATGGAAGACCAATCGCTGCACATCATCAAGGAATTCCACATTCGAGAAATCATCGAGCCTTGTGAGGTCTACAATCTCCACATGCTCTCTTCTAATGGTGTTGAGATGTGAGGTAGAGGAACTTCCCACCATCCTTGGTCTTCTTGCACTTCTAAAGGAGGATCTTCTAGGTGCCATTCTTGAGTTCTTTTGACTTGGGTTATTTTGATTTGAAGATTTGCTAAGGTTGTTCTTTGTTGATTGAGAATTGGAAACCCTAGAAAATTGGGGACTTTAAATTTTGTGGGTGAAGAGAGTGAATTGGATATGTATGGGAGTCATAAGGAGGTGGTTTTTATAGGGTAAGTGGAAGGAGTAGTGATGTGTCATTATATGGGTGGTGGGGTGTAATTTAATTGAGAAAAGTCGGGTCGAAAATCGGGCAGGGAGACGAGCGGATTCGAAGCTAAGACGCTCGGATTCTTCTCTCACGGGACGGGCGGATTCTGGGCAATACGCTCGGATTCTGCCACAGAGTAAAATCCCAAAATTTTTCTCGCCTCAAGACGAGCGTCCCGAGCATAAGACGCTCGGATTCTTCAGGGTCAGGACGGGCGTCTTCTTGAGAAGACGGACGGATTCTTTGACAGAGAATTTTCTTGAAATGCTCAGGGGAAAAGACGAGCGTCTTTCCACTAATCCGGCCGGATTCCCTCAGACGGGCGTCTTCTTCAATGGGACGCTCGGATTCTTCATCAGTCCAGAAACTTTCAATTTCTCAACACTGCTGGACGTGCGGTTTCTCCCCTGGACGTCCGTATTCTGCCAGGACGCCCGGATTTCCAGAGAGACGCTCGGATTCTAGCTGCGAGCCTTGACTTTTTCTTCTTTCTTTCAATGCGTCCCCACACTTAGGAATTTTCTCCTTCCTTCATCCAAAAACTCATTAGTAACCCTCCCTCACTTGCGCTCATGAAAAGAATTTATGCTATTAAACAAATGCAATTAAATAATAAATACAAGTTAGAGGGTTAGTATATTTACACTTGGTGGTTTAGGGAGGACTCCACCAAACTCCCCCTTAGATGGTTCTTTCAAGGGGAAGGAGGTCCGAGGTAGGTAGCCTCGACCTCTCCAACAAATGCTCCTTCATAGTATGGCTTCAACCTTTGACCATTTACCTTGAACTTGCTTCCATCTTCGGCCTTTAGTTCGAAATCTCCATATTTCCCAACTTCGGTTATCACATAGAGACCCATCCATCTAGAGTTCAACTTTCCCGGAAAGAGTCGGTAGCGGGAATTGAATAGAAGGACTTTGTCTCCCTTGTGCAAGGCCTTTTGTCGAATTCTCTTATCATGAAGCAATTTTGTTCTTTCTTTGTAAATCTTTGCATTCTCATAGGATTGTAGTCGGAATTCCTCCAACTCTTGGATTTGGATCATCCTCTTTTGACCGCTCAATTTGAGATCAAGATTGAGTGCTCGGATTGCCCAATAAGCTTTGTACTCCAATTCGATTGGCAAATGACATGCTTTTCCATAGACAAGCTTGTAGGGGGAGGCACCAATGGGAGTCTTATAAGCCGTCCTATAAGCCCAAAGCGCATCATCAAGCTTTGTGCTCCAATCTTTCCGAGTTTTGTTCACAACTTTTTCAAGAATTTGTTTGATCTCTCTATTTGAAATTTCCACTTGACCGCTTGTTTGAGGATGATATCCCAAGCCGGTTCGATGTTGAACACCGTATTTGGTCAAAAGGGATGCAAGCTTCTTCTCATGGAAATGTGTTCCTCCATCACTAATGATAGCTCTAGGAACTCCAAATCGTGGAAAAATTATCTTCTTGAAAAGCTTGGTGACCGTTTTCGCATCATCATTTGGGGTGGCAATTGCCTCCACCCACTTTGAAACATAATCTACGGCCACAAGGATGTACTTGTTCCCATTGGATGTCACAAAGGGTCCTTGGTAGTCAATTCCCCAAACATCGAAAATCTCCACCTCTAGAATGCCCCTTTGTGGCATTTCGTTTCTCAAGATATATTTCCGTTCTTTGACAAGCATCACAATGAATGATGAATTCTCTTGTATCTTGAAACATTGTGGGCCAATAGAAACCCGATTGGAGAATTTTTGCAACGGTTCTTCTTGCTCCATGGTGCCCACCGTAGGGTGATGAATGACATCCTTCCAAGATTCCTTGGATTTCCCATTGAGGGATGCATCTCCGGTAGAGCCCATCACTACACTCCTTGTAGAGGTTTGGATCATCCCAAAAGTACCTCTTCACTTCAAATAGGAATCTCTTCCTTTGGTTGTGGTTCAAGTTAGGAGGGAGCACCTTTTCAACAATATAATTGGCATAATCGGCAAACCATGGGGTGATGTGCCTTTCAAGTTGAGTTTGAATAGCCATCAAAATATCGTCGGGGAATGAGTCATTGATCGGGGTTTCTCCATTCTCATCATGAAACCGGATCCTTGACAAATGATCCGCCACTACGTTCTCGGCTCCTTTCTTGTCTCTTATTTCCAAATCAAATTCTTGAAGAAGCAAAATCCATCTCAACAACCTTGGTTTTGCCTCCTTTTTTATCAAGAGATGCCGAAGAGCACGGTGATCCGAAAATACAATCACCTTGGATCCGAGTAAGTAGGACCGGAATTTATCCAAAGCATAAACAATGGCAAGAAGCTCCTTTTCGGTTGTGTCATAATTCACTTGAGAAGGGTCGAGGGTTCTGCTTATGTAATAGATGGCATGAAGAGCTCTCCCTACCCGTTGGCCAAGCACCGCTCCAACGGCGTAATTGCTAGCGTCACACATAATCTCGAAAGGTAACTCCCAATTTGGGGGTTGGATGATTGGTGCCGAGATCAATGCTTCTTTGATTCTATTAAAAGCTTCAACACACTCGTCAGTAAATTGGAATTGGGCATCTTTAAGCAAAAGTTGAGTGAGGGGTTTTACTATTTTAGAAAAATCTTTTATGAAACGACGGTAAAAACCCGCGTGACCGAGAAAACTTCTCACCCCTCTAACATTCACGGGAGGTGGGAGTTTCTCTATCACCTCAACTTTAGCTTTATCGACCTCGATGCCTTTTTCCGAAATCAAGTGACCCAAAACAATTCCTTCATTGACCATGAAATGACACTTTTCCCAATTTAAAACAAGACTAACATCTTCACATTTTTGCAATACAAGAGAAAGATTATGCAAGCATGAGTCAAAGTCCTTTCCATAAACACTAAAATCATCCATAAAAACTTCCATTATGGTCTCTAGATAATCGGAGAAGACGCTCATCATGCATCTTTGGAAAGTAGCGGGGGCATTACATAATCCAAAAGGCATCCTTCTATATGCAAAAGTGCCATAGGGGCATGTGAAGGTGGTCTTATGTTGGTCATCCGGGTGTATAGGGATTTGGAAGAATCCCGAATACCCGTCAAGGTAACAAAAGAATTTGTTAGAGGCTAACCTCTCAAGCATTTGGTCAATGAATGGTAAGGGGAAGTGATCTTTCCTTGTTGCGGAGTTTAATTTACGGTAGTCAATGCACATACGCCAACCGGTGATCATTCTTGTGGGTATTAATTCATTCTTTTCATTTGTCACTACCGTAGTACCTCCTTTCTTAGGTACCACTTGGACGGGGCTAACCCACAAAGAATCCGATATGGGATATATGATTCCCGCATCAAGTAATTTCATGACTTCTCCTTTGACAACTTCTTGCATGTGGGGGTTCAATCTTCTTTGGGGTTGAATGGTAGGTCTATGGTCGTCCTCTAGGTGAATCCTATGCATGCAAAAGTTGGGACTTATCCCCTTAAGGTCATCTAGACTATAACCTATAGCCTTCTCATGTTGTTTCAACACATCAAGTAATTTTCCCAATTGGTCATCATCAAGTCTATCATTAACAATCACGGGTTTGGTCTTTGATTCATCAAGGTAAGCATATTTCAAATTTGGGGGGAGGGGTTTCAAAGTAGGAGTTTGTACCTCACTTTCCTCCTTTGGAGTTTCATTGAGAATTTGCTCCATCTCCATTAAACATTCCATTCTCATGACATATTCTTCTTCACTTTCATGAACCTCATCATATTCGAATTCCATGATGGGTTCCTCTTGCTCTTGAGTTTGTAGAATATCCTCTAGGATGGATTGCTCATCCTCTATGGGTTGACATGCTTCTACTAGAATATTATGCACCAACTCGGATTGTGCATGAGTGAGTTCCTTGTTAGCTAGAGCGGCCTCAAAGAGATCCACCTCCAACTCCCAATACATGCTCTTAGCCTTACTTGCTTCTAAGGCCTCTAATGCTTGCATGGGATCCTTGAAGTAAGGGATACTCAAGTGGTCCTCTACAAAAAAATCTATGAAATCCATTCTCGCAAAATATCAAACAACTAGAAAATGATTAGAGCAAACCTTGAGGAGTTTTACTTCCCCAAGGTGAAAAAGACACAACTAAAAACAATAAAAGAAATCTTAAATCAATTAAACACCGTCCCTACAGAACGCAATTTTTGATCGAGTCCATTTCGTTTCACAAATTAAGCATATGTGGTCGTTGGTCAATGGTCGATACAAAACACAATTTATACTTCACAAACAACTCTACAATTAGTAAAGAGGCAAGTAAAGGTCGGATCCCAAGGGACGGGTATTGAAATGAGAATTCTATTGTAACTAGTAGTGTCTAAGGGGTGTCACAAATTGGGTTGATGTAGAAGGTTACTAAACTAAAATAGCAATGAAAATAAACTAGCAAGATGAATAAAATAAGGGGTGTAAACAATTGATTAAAGGCACTAGGGTGTCATGGGTTCATAGGGGATTCATGGGATATGATCATACAAACATGTTCTCAAATTATAAGCAAGCAATTATTGTTGTGATGGATTGAGTTGGGTTATATCTTACAATCCTAGGAAAGTTTGGGTCCCGGAGCTGAATCGATTAGATTGTACAACACCTACAAGTCGACTTAATCTTTCCTACTCAACACATGCATGGTCTAACAAGACTCGAGTTGGGTTATGTCTTACAAGTCAAGTTGAAGGGATAGAAGATGATAGTAAATGCAAGGATTCATAGGCTTAGCATTTCATCAAATATAACATGTGCATGTATTAAGATCAAAACAAGCAAGCAAATAAGATATGAAAGCATATTAATTTAAGCATGAATCATTCCCCATGTTGGTTTCCCCCAATCACCCATTAAACCCTAGCTAAGAGACTACTCACTCATTATCATATTGATCATGCTAGAAAGGTTGTCAATCATACTAACATAATGAAACATGATGAATAAATGAAAGTAATTAGCAATAATTAAAAAGGGATTAAGAGATTATACCTACTAATGATTCCAATAATAAAGCAAGAATAATAGAAGTACTTGAATCCTAGATTGAGAGGTTGTCAATCTCCCAATAATAACCCAAATAATCTTCAATTACCCAAAATAAAGTAAGAACAAGAGAGAGATTAAAGAACTAAAACTTGGATTAAAACTTTGATTAATACTTGATTACAATATTGAAGAGAGATTTGATTGATATTAACTACACTAATTATTGATAAGAAGAACATGCTCCTCTAATTAGACTAATGGGGTATTTATAGTGAAAATTAGGGAGGATGCATTAGGGTTAACTAAGGGCTAAACTAGTAATTACACTTTTTAAGTTGAGCAAGGAGACTCTGGTATTCTCCGAGAGAAGGGCTTCTCTTATCGTGGCTTGAAGAATGAAAACGTCTTTGTCTTGAAATCCGTGTGGATGGGAGTCGGGACGGCCGGATCTGGGCTGGAGAATCCGAGCGGATCCTTGGGCAAGACGCTCGGATTGGCGAGGGGGAATCCGAGCGGATTCCTTTGAGGGACGCTCGGATTGGGCTTGGGCGGACGGACGGATTGTGTACAATCCGTTCGGATTGTTTGTCAGCATCTTTTCTTCTTCTTTTCTTCCCTTTTCTTCATGAATTCCTTGAGGATTTCCTTGGGGACTCAAGGATCCTTTTCTCAACAATGCTCTTTTACTATGCTATGTACAAAGGCCTTCTAGTCTTGTCTCTCCTTGATGCTTGGTCATTGAATATGATCAATTTAGCCTTGTTTTGCCATGAAAATGCAAGATTCTTACTCCTTTCCTACCAAGGGATCAAAATCTCAAAGAATATGCAAAACAAAGAACTAAAGATAAGAAATGACCCAAATAGGCACTAAAAAGCATGAAAACAATGGTAATTCGGGGGCTAAATATGCGCCAATTATGGTCACATCAACGAGCGCTTGGTGAGTTTGCTATCTTGTTAAGCTTTTGTTGGTTTTTTATTTTAAACCGGAATAGGTGTTCTGATTTTGTCTGTTTCCCAATTTCAGGAGATTGCTACCATGAGGACTTTCTCAGGCTTCTTAAATTTCATGGGCTTTTATGACGTTCGCCGGGCCGGTTCGAGGGCGTTGATAGATAGGTCAGCTATGGGGCCGCTGGTTGCTGCCTGGCGTGAGATTTATGGGGCTTCGATTAGATCGAACTTGTGTTTAATTCGTGCTATGTTGGATCGTTATTGGGACACGATGTCGTCGTTCCACATAGAGTTTGGGGAGGTCGGTATCACTTTGGAGGACTTTGTCATGATATCGGGCCTTCCTTGTGGTGAGACGCCTAATCAATTCCCAGAGACACCGGAGAGAGTGTCTTCTGCCGTGATCACGGGCTTGATCCGTAATGTTTTACCTGCACCGACCGACATCACTCCTTTCCTGATAGCGAACTCCTATGTGAGGGACCACTTCAGATAGAGGGTGACGGGCTTTATTCCGGCGCCGTTGGCGAGTCCGGAGGCCGAGGCTAGAGCTCTTGCGCAGGAGGCGCGGTTGTGGTTGTGGTACTTCTTGGGTACCACATACTTTGATGACAAGAGTGAGCGCTTGTCAACCAAGGTACTTCCTTTGATGGCTGACCTAGACGCCTTAGGTCAGTACGACTTGGTGACGTCGGCGCGTTTTACCCGTTACTTGCACGCCGCCGTTCATCCAGAGACAATGGAGGACGGTGGTTCTCCCGCTTTGGTTGGTCCCGGCCTCATCTTGGAGGTACGAGCGTTTTTGTGGTTTTTGATTTTGATTGATTGATTTTGATTGATTAATTTTTTTTAGTTTTAGCAACTTTTGAAAAATTGGCTGATTTGTGGTTGCTGTGTTTTGTGTTACAGGCTTGGTTGTTTGCTTACTTTGTCCCCTGTACCCGAAGACGAGGGTGACGTGCCTTCGGTTTACCCAGCTGTGAGGGGTTCGACGGTGGCTTTGAAGAAGTCCACCAAGTCGACTTACGAGGACTGCTGACGCCGGGTGAACGCCCTCCGGGTTGGTGATGTAACTCATTGTTTCTTATCGCTTTTGTTTTGTAAAAAAGGATAGAGATAGGATGGCTAGGTAGCTTAGAAAGCCCCCAGTTAGTTGATTAGCATTGCTATGAGTTTAGTTTCTCGGGTGGCCTTGGGAGCACTACACGGGTGCGCTGGTCTCTTTCAGGAAGCGTCTGCGACCCCGCAAATGCCAGCGTTTGTACCTTGAGACGGCGATCGAGCCGGTTTGGTACCTTGGCGAGCGTTTAGCTCGTCACTGCTTCAGTAAGACCTTCGTGGTGCCGGTCGATCCGCCTACTGTGTTGTTCCAGGAGTCGACACCTTATAAGGTTGAGGAGCACCTTCATAGCCGTGGATGTGAGGAGTTGCTGTTACGGGAGGCTGACTACGATGCCTTTCGTTTGTCAAGGCTTTCTTGGTACTCGATCGAAGTATGTTTTCCTCTGTTCTTTGTTTTATCGCCTCTTTTGCTTTTTGGTGGAAGGGTTAGTTACCTTCGACACGGTTTCCCGTTGTAGGGTGTTGACGAGCTCATGAGGACCCAGCCCCCAACTTTCACAGCACAGACCACTTTTTAGGGTCCGGGTGGTGAGGAGCTACAGCTGCGTCTGCCAGAGCCTGCGGTTCCCAAGGTGACCGACGTTGGTATGGAGTGGAGGTTGACGGTTTTGAGGGTGAGTTTCTAGTTTGAATCCTCCTTGTTTGTGTTTTGCCTTGCGTTATTGTTTTGTTGAAAGGTTTTTTTTTTTTTGTAGGTATCGACCGTTAGTTATTAGGCTCTATTGCAGATGGCTAACCGGTGGATAGCACTTGCAGGTGACCTGGCTGCGAGGGAGTCTCGGCTTGCGCGGGTGTTTTTTGTTGGTTTTTTGTGTGTTTTTGTGTTGCATTTCACGTTTAGATCTTAACGACTTGTATTGCATTTTGCAGGGTACTGCGGATCCAACGGAGCTTGGTCGGGTACGTGCTGAGCTGGATGCAGCAAGGTTGACGATCCAGGCACAGGAGTTGGGGCTTATCAGTCGGGACCAGGAGCTGAAGCGTCGTGATGACGGGTTGCAGAGCCGAGATATAACACCCCCTCATACCAAGGTGCCTTTCCAGGACCACCCTACCATGAATGTGTGTTACCATCTCGGTTGCCCGAGGTTAGTACATATCAAGAGCGTCTAAACTGAGCACATTTATTAAGGTACCGTAAAGTATAAAAGTTTACATCAACCAAATCCCAAACTGTTACAATAAAGTAAACCAAATGTCTGATAACTAAGAAATCAAAACTAAGACACGGACGGTGATACTACGACTGGTGATGACGAATCTCCCATGACTGCCCCAAGCTCACCAATATCAATACCTGTCAAGTCTGCTCACCCTCCCCGAACTGATCACAGCAGATTCCACAAACAACAACGGGGTCAGTATTACTTAATCACTAAAAGACAAACAAACACGGTAAGCAACTGATCATCCTCCAATCCCAGTCTCCCGATCTCAGACAGTAACCGATTACACACCGGAGTGTGTAGCCCTGCCAGATTACCCAACGCAACAGGTAATCCACGCCGCCAGTGGGTGACCGCAGCCGATCCCACCTAGTCCAGCTCATCAACGAGCGACTAACAATCCCTGTCCCTTAATGTGCACATCCCCTCCCATGGCGGGTTCCACGGAGGGCAAACTAGGGTGTGAAGCTACTCCCGCAAGTGACTCTACCACAATCACAAACACACAGTATCACAACTGTCACCACATCTCCACATCAACACCGCCACAAAAACACTCATACTCCGATGATCAGCGGATAACAAATAACACAAAACAATCATGTCTTAAACAACGAACAATAAACTGAGTAGGGAAAACCCTACCTTAGCAATCAACAGTAGAACGAAACTCGAACAATCAGAAAGGCTCCTCTACGTAGTCTTCTCCTATACAATAATCACATAACACAATTACACATTACACAATCCCCCATATCTCCCAATTTCATAAATACAATAACCCCAAAAGAATACAAATGACATAGAAATGAAACTTACCAACAGTAGAATAAGAGATTATACGCAAGGACCACAACGAATGCACACACAACGAGATTAGAGGATGATTAGGGAGTGATTAGGATAATCGTAAAATGATGAGGGTCGAAATGATGTTTTAGAAACTGACGCGAAATATAAAATAACCCTAAACATTCCCTAATCAAACCGGTAAAATAACCCTTCGCCAGACCGGATACTCGGTCGAGTAAAGTGTATACTCGGCCGAGTATCCTCTACTCGGTCGAGTATTCACTATACTCGGCCAAGTATTCCTCGGCAGAACCAAAACAGACAATACCCACAACACTACTCGGCCGAGTCGGCTCTACTCGGTCGAGTAGTCACTTAAGAAAATACGTAGTATTACAGTCTTCCTCCCTTAAAAAGAACTTCGTCCCGAAGTTCACACTCCACCCTAAAACAAGACACTACACAACGCGAAAATACTACATAAATAAACATTATCCACGCCAAAGAACCACACAAGACACCACAAGAATCACTAACCCGACTCAGAATAAGACAAAATACAACCGCGACCATCTCCTACCCCCTAAAAAGACAGCGGTTACATCCCCGTAACCAAACATACCTGATCAAAAAGGTTAGGAAAACGTTCTCGCATAGCTTCCTCGGGTTCCCATGTGGCTTCCTCCACATTGTGATTAGACCAAAGGACCTTGAGTAAGACCGTCTCACCATTCCTTGTCTTACGAACCTTGCGATCAAGAATCTCTTTAGGAATCTCGGCGTAGGACAAGGATTCATCAAGCTCGATGTTCTCCATCTCAAGGATATGCGATAGATCACTCACATACTTCCGAAGCTGAGAAACATGGAAAACATTGTGAACTCTATCCAAAGATGGTGGCAAAGCTAATCTGTAGGCTACCTCGCCTATACGGTCCAAAATCTCATAAGGACCTATAAACTTTTGACTCAGCTTACCCCTTTTCCCAAACCTCATCACACCTCTCATAGGTGACACTTTCAAAAAGACCTTTTCACCTACTGCGAACTCAATGTCCCTGCGATGTAAATCGGCATAGCTCTTCTAATGATCTTGAGCTGCTCTCATCTTTTACCGAATTAACTGGACTTGCTGGACCATATCCTGCACTAGCCGAGGTCCCAAGACCACAGCCTCAGAACTATCATCCTAACAAACTGGACTTCGGCACTTCCGGCCATACAAAGCCTCAAAAGGTGCCATCCCGATACTCGTATGATAACTGTTGTTGTATGAAAACTCGATCAGATCAAGCTTGTCTTCCCAGCTGCCCCCAAACTCCATGAAACAAGCCCTTAACATGTCCTCTAAGGTCTTGATGGTTCATTCTGTCTGACCAACGGTTTCCGGATGAAAGGCTGTACTCATCTTCAAAGTTGTATCCATCAACTCCTGCAGTTCTTGCCAAAACTTGGATATGAAACTCGCATCACGATCAGAAACGATGTCCTTGGGTATACCATGTAACCGAACCACATGCCTTCTGTAACCAAGTGCTAGCTGCATCTTAGACCAAGTATCTTTCATAGGAACAAAGTGATCTGACTTAGTTAACCGATCAACAATCACCCAGATCATGTTGTTACCCTGCTGTGACCTAGGCAACCCCACAATGAAGTCCATAGAGATTGACTCCCACTTCCACTCAGGTACTTCCAAAGACTGTATCTTACCTTGTGGTCTCCTTTATGTTCGAAAACTATATCCCATAATACTCAACATATTCTTATATGTTCCATTTAATTTAGTCATAAAATTAATTAGATCTTATGCATGCAAACATAAGTAAATATAGAGAAGAAATCATCATTCTTACATTGGATATTTCGGATTATTGGGCACAAGTGAGTTCTCCTATTCACTTGTTCTTGAGCTCTCCTAATATGGATGAACAAAGGATTCAAGTATAGAATCCCTCCCAAGGAATAATACACAAGATAACCTCTTAATAAAATTAATATTATTGATACTAGAACAATATTAATTTTAAATAAAATTGACCCAAAATATTGTTTTGGTCTCTTAATTTTCGGTTTAAGAGAAGGGAGAAGAAGAAGTAATTTATCTCTCTAAAACTCTATATTTTTAGATGATATTAGAATGAATAATACACTACTATGCATATAGTGTATATTGGACAAATTATAGAGAAAAACCCTTGGCTTTTCTCTATGACAAAACCGGGTAGGGTGGGGTGGTGTTGGCCAATGCATGATCAAGTTGCTCTTCACAAAAACAACTAGGTTTGCATGGCTAGTAATTAGGTAAAATGATTATGTTTTCCACTTAATTAATCAACACAATATTTATCCAAATACACCCTCTATTTCGGTCCATTTAAGATAAAATGGATTCCATTTTATCTTTGTCTATTTGTCAATTTGTCACATGTCACGAGTCATGTTAAATTGTTATGCATTTTTAACATATTAAAAATCAACGCATTAATAAAAATACGTCATGTACAAAATCGAATTAGTAATTCATAATTACTTGTACCAAAATAATTCACCAGTTATAAATCAAAACTTCTTGTATTTATAATAAATTATTCATTCAAATGCAATTGTTTCCTTAAACAATAATTTCATCTAAGTAATAAAACAATTCGATCACTTAGACCGTATCTCATTTAATCAAATTATAATGAGATACGTAAATATTACTTCCAAAATCGTCCGTCAATTTTAAGTAATTTAATTAACCCGTATCGTCATACGATCAATTAAATAATCAATTAAGAGTGTTACCCTTTAGGTATGACCTAAGGGGATCAACTGATCACCACCGTTGCACGACAGTAATGTCAAACTCTAGTCAGCCAATCATTACCGATATGTGTGGACCAGTTGACAGTAAAATATTACTTCCCAATTGTATTCTTAAAATGAGACTTAAACATGTGATCATCATGATCAACAGTTGTGATCGCATTATTGTCGGAGGACACATATTCCAACAATCTCCCACTTGTCCTCGACAAGTGTGCGTCACCAATTCCCTTGTCCTATTACTATCTCCCACTCAATGCAAGGTGTCTTTCAGGTCGTACTTACAAGTGATCATATCGAGAGTGGTTTCCTCGTTCTGGAGAATAACTGATTGACCGGATTTATCTACCATAGATATCTTCCGAGCGTGGCCACGCATTTCCAGTTCATTACTCCTCAAGTGGCCCTGAGATATTGTTATAACCCTGACTAGGGGTGGACAATTCCTATCGCACTTATTCCCTTTGACTAGCCACAGCCATCATAACCCAAAATATGCCCATTTGACCCCATTTACGAATGTCGTAGTAACACAAATCAAAGTTAATCTGAAACTGTGCCATCTTAGGCGAACAGTCTTTAGTCAAAAGAATCGACTCATTAGAATACTATAGTAGCTCTCGCCACGACCAGGCTATATAAATTTGCCAGAACTCTATAAGCGGTCATTAGGCCCGACAAAGTGTTCCTAACAGTCTGCCTATGTGATCGACTAGTCATCCCGCATGACTCCATGGCACTTGAACTTGTCATCAATCGCATCACACTCTAGTCACTTCGAGACGTCACCTCATGTAAGTAACTATGGGCGAATACAATGCTAATCCGTGTTCACTTTAACGGGGTTCAATTGTCTCTACAACCCGTTTGGATGTAACAAAGTATAAGATGAGTTAATAATAACTCAAACGACAAATGTCGACATCACATCTTGGTAGTCAATACCATATTACAACCTTGTGATGTATATCGTAAGTGTGTAAACACTAGTCGATTGCAATAGAAGTTTAACATACCATGTGTCTATGTGTTCATACTTCTTGTATTGCATTTTCCTTTATATTCATGTTATCTCTTATAGCATGAACCTTACCAAGTACACATATAGGTTCCCAACCTTGGTTTGGGTTCTTTATCTTGAAAGAACTTTCTTGTTGTTTATCACATAACCAACGAATTTGTGGTGGATGATATAACTTGCACTGGTCAAGTGTTCTCCCAACTCGCATTGCACTAGGTATACGATTTTGTAGGGTCTTGCAACAATTGTCAAGATGATTAGCCTAGTACTTCTCATAAGTCCTAGTATATTAGAAAATATTAGTTTTGAGTAACTTCTTACTTTAACTAAGTATCTTTCCAAACTTCTTATTTCTCCATTTACCTTGAATAGCTTAGGATTTTCATAAATCCTTACGTGTGATCGAACATCAATATGTGCAACAAAAATGTGATCAACCATTCTTAGGTTCAATGAACGAGTGTTCTGTCACATAACAGAGTGTTCTGTCCATCACTGGAATCGCTCATTAGTTCTCCTCGAGAATTCATGACGATTCTTCTATGGCTTGCCAATGATTCATCATGCTCTTATGCATTTGATTCATAATTGGACATGTGCATGATTATTCTAATGGCGAAAACATTAGTAATTAATAATCATGTGATCAACCATTCTTAGGTTCAATGAACGAACATGACTGCTAATGGCAATTCCATTTTCATTGACATGAATAACCTACGTTTCTCGTTGATTCGGTGTGTATATCTCAATACCTATCCAACATCTCATGATGTGATTGGATTCATCATAGTCCATTTTCATCCAGAATTGAAAACTCAAATACTTCTTTGTGAAAGATAGTATTAGCTCGTCATTCTCAATGAGTAATGAGTTATAAATTTTTACAAGATGATTGCTCCCACTAAATTCCATGTCTTCACAATATAATTTCCAACTCCCACTTAATTCCACATGTTTCGTAATTGATTACTCAATCGAAAAATTTCAAGAATTGAAATATATGTTGCTTTGCCAAGTTATTAAGATAAAACCATATATGTTCCCAGCATATCCTTTCAAAATACCTATTTTGAAATGGTTTCAGTCTTAAACTTATGGAAAGAGATTTTAATCTCTAACTCATTCATTTTATAATGATGCGTAGCAATGTCATTATTTAAATATGAATTTCATTTAATATACGTCCTTCTCAAAATACCCTTTTCTGGAAGGAGATTTAACCATTTCATTTTCATAATGAGGTTAAGTAATGATACTAGCGTGGTTAACAATTAATTTAGCTTCTGTAGATATCGGCATATCTTTCTTTGCAACTTTTAGTCATAAATCTCATTTATTTTCTAGGATGCAACTTTGATTCATTTAGGCTCTTAAGTAATTATCAATATTGAAACTATTGGTCAAAAGTTGCTCATAAACTAGCCAAATCTCTTGTTAAGACTTTACATTAGTCATTCTTCTTCCAAAACTTTCTTTTGGTCTCCTCGTTTAGTTATCTTGAGAACATATTCTTTTGATTACTTCACTTGGTCTCTTTTGTCATGTATATTTCATCTATTCAAGACCATAAATCTCATCTATTCGTGTATACTATCTGTATAGGTATACAAATCATTCTTTCTTGTGTAGATCTCATTTACACAAGTATACAAATTTGCTTTGTGTTCTTTGTGTCTTCATTTTTCTCCCACTCTATCTTTAGAATAAATACACTAGAGATTCAAAGATAGCTTATGAGACACAAATGATGATTTTGAAGTATAAGGAGGACTATCTCATAGGTTGACAAATAGTTTTAGATTTGATAAGTGTACTTGGTGCTTGACATTCCTTTAAGAGAGTTCATCAACTCAATCATCACTTTTTATAATTGATCATACACAAGCCTTAAGCTTGTGGACATATAATGAATCCCATCATTATAGTTGTCTATTAGATCACTTTAAGTCGATGATCATATGTTTCTATGTACAAGCATATATAGACGAATTTAGAACAAGAAAAAATACGATAAAACGGGTGACTTGGGTTGCAAACCAAGCCACCATAATCCAAAATACAACAATTGTTTAGAAAGGATCAAACATTTCCATGTCGAACACGGAAATTAAAAAGTTCTAAAAATCCGAAACATAAATTAAAATAAGACAATAAAAAGCCAAGCTTTATGGAAGCTACTCCTAGCTTCTTGATGGTTTCTCAAGCTTGCTTTTCCTTTCCCTTGTCCTTGCTTGGTGAAGGCCCTATTTAAATAAAAAGGGGATACATTATCACAACTTTGTATCACAATACCATAGTTGAATTTGAAACATAAAAGAAAGGATAGTCATTTACCTACTGGTGTGATCTTTCCAGCTTTGATGTCACCAAGATACTTGGAACAATTCCTCTTCCAATGTCCAACACTATTACAATAATGGCATTTGTCAAGAGGACCCTTCTTGGTCTTGGAAGTACTAGCTTCAAAAGTCTTAGCCTTGGTGAAAGTGGGAGCTTGCTTCTTACCTTTCTTCCCATTCTTTTTGAACTTCCCCTTGCTCTTGGTGCTTATGTTAAGCACATCTTTAGGTGGGTTAACATTTAACCCCATGTCTCTTTGGGCTTGCACAAGTAACTTGTGCAACTCTTCAAGAGACACGTCCTTGTTTTGCATGTTAAAATTCACCCGGAATTGAACATATGCCTTGACTTTGGATAAGGAGTGTAGAATCTTATCTACAATGAGCTCTTTGGGGATTTTAACTTTTTGAATCTTCAAAGTCTCGACTAGCTCCATCAATTTGAGCACGTGAGGGCTAACCTTTTGGCCCTCCTTAAAGTCGAGATCAAAGAATGCCGCGGCCGCCTCATATTGGACGATCCTCGGAGTTTGTGAAAACATTGTCACAAGCTTGGAATAGATTTCATTAGCGGTGCCCATTTTAAAGGCTCTCCTTTGGAGATCCGCCTCCATCGCAAAAATCAACATTTTTTTCATTGCGGCGGACTCCTTGTGGTAAGCCTCATATGCTTCCCTAGTGGCGGCACTCGACCTAGCATTAGGTTCGGGTGGAGAGGCCTCGGTGAGGTAACGAAGCTTGTCGTCACCTTGGGCAGCTAATTTGAGTTGGGCATCCCAATCGGAGAAATTTGACCCATTCTTTTCAAGTTTACAACGATCCATGAAGGATCGGAGCCATGAAGTATTAGTGAGAGGTGTGGCGTTGGTGTTTGGAGTGTCCATTTGTTATGAGAAATACATGCGATCTACAAAACGAAAATTTAAGGAATAAAACATATGTCGTTTTCAAAATAATAAAACTCGTAAAAATTAATTTAAACAAGTTTTATTGCATTTATCTAGTGACCTCTACCCAACTTTGATAAATGATTCCAAGACCCAAATTCATATTAACTTAGGCATCGGTAAAGCCGAAAACAACTCTTATCAATATAACTCGGTGGATTAACCTTTTAATCGATTCTACTTTTAGAACTCTTGGTCGATAAATTTACTTTAAAATTTATCTTTAGCCCGAAACACATCCGGCAACCGTCGAGAATATTTTCGTTGAGTTCAACCCAAATTTCGAATAAATGTGTCCATGATCCAAATTTACATCAACTTGGGCATCGGTAAAGCCGAAAACAACCCTCATCTTTATAAATTCGGTGGGTAGACATTTATCACCCACTTCCACTACGTAACAAGGTTTGTACCTCGGTAAAGCCGAGTGCACTCCCTCACGAAATAGGTTTTCATGGTTTCTACTCTTTAGTAAGGCTATGTCTCAATTGTTTATTTTAGCGAGAGGTCATGTCAATTTATTATCTATCACGTTTTAAGTGAACTAAAGCGGTGAACTACGATAATTATAATTGACACGGTCGATAAACTCGATTAAAATGATGATGCATGTTTTAGTTATGGCGATTTAGCGATGCATGCAACATATAAATAAAATGCAAAGCATAAATTAAATCCTAGTATGGCCTTCCTAAAATAGAAAATCTAATTAACTATTACATATTCGGAAACCAACTCCATTGGTCCCTTGAACTTCGGTTTTGGCATGCATCTCGAGGTAACACCGTCTTTAAAGGTTCGCCTTCTTAAGTGGCATCGTCTTCAAGGATCTCCGGAATAAATAAATTACATAATAAATTACATAATTTTCTATTATACATTTGTAATTAAAATAAAAATAAATCTATTAAATTACAAAACGGTGATACGAGATCACAATAAATTACAACCGAATCGATATTCCCATACATTCGGGTAATACCAATTAAAAACTAAGGCCATACTAAGTAAAAATTACATAATTCAAAAAATTACATAAAATAAAATTATGACAATCATAAATAAAATACAGCATTATAAAATGTATGAACATGCCCAATTTTATGCTAAATCGCCTTTAAGGAGCCAATATCGTATATTAAATGGTTTTTACGGATTTGCGTGATTCAACCTTTTAAAATCACAATAAATTACATAAAATCACATTTATGTATTAGTTAATTACCCTAACCATATTAGGACTCAAAATTAGTCTCCACTAACATATTGACTATAATTAACTTTATATCTCTTAACATTGTTCATAAAAGGACTTAAAATTACAATAAAAGCCATAAACTTCAAATAAATCATAAAAATTTCAAATAAATTTAAATTTTGAAATTTAAACTCATGAACATTCTGGAAAAATACCATGACACTCTTAATGTTCAAAAATCTTAGGTTAAAAATTTGAAATTCATCGAGGAAAAACAATGTTGCGGTTTATCGGGTTTATCAAATATTATCATAATAATATGAGAAAAATATATTTATCAACTTTTCAATTTTAGATCTGAAATAGGTAATAAAATGTAATATGTGACGTTTTTCCTTAGTCATAAAGTATATTTTAGCGATTTTCACTAATTAAAGTCACTATTTATGTTATTTTTCATCAAAAATTCATAAATCATGCATAAAGACTTCATTATAGCCTATTATTTTACACACATCTTGTAAAATTGCATGTGATAACATACTAAATTTCTATGACTAGATTCGAAATATTTCTCATATTAACCTATTTTTCATTTAAATTTGATTTTATCATGAAAAATCCATATTTCGAGCATAAGAACTCCAAAAATTATGAAAATTTACAGGTCATCTAAATATAATATATGTGAAAACATATACAAAAACCACTAGAAAAAACGAAGTTTAGCTAATTTTAGTCCGAAAATGACATTTTTATCATAAAATCACATTTTCATGCCATTATTAAATAAAATGAACAATAAAAATCCATAAATTAACCAAAATATCCTAAATAAATTTTAGGATCAGAAACTTTAACATGCAAAATTGATTTCGTGATATATCATAATAAACACAAATTTATAAGTTTTATATGTTAATCGTATAACTCGGAAAAACTATAACCGATTTGCATGCAAACAACCTAAGGCTCATGATACCACTTGTTCAAAAACTATATCTCATAATACTCAACATATTATTATATGTTCCATTTAATTTAGTCATAAAATTAATTAAATCTTATGCATGCAAACATAAGTAAATATAGAGAAGAAATCATCATTCTTACATTGGATATTTCGGATTATTGGGCACAAGTGAGTTCTCCTACTCACTTGTTCTTGAGCTCTCCTAATATGGATGAACAAAGGATTCAAGTATAGAATCCCTCCCAAGGAATAATACCCAAGATAACCTTTTAATAAAATTAATATTATTGATACTAGAACAATATTAACTTTAAATAAAATTAACCCAAAATATTGTTTTTTTCTCTTAATTTTCGGTTTAAGAGAAGGGAGAAGAAGAAGTAATTTATCTCTCTAAAACTCTATAGTTTTAGATGATATTAGAATGAATAATACACTACTATGCATATAGTGTATATTGGACAAATTATAGAGAAAAACCCTTGGCTTTTCTCTATGACAAAACCGGGTAGGGTGGGGTGGTGTTGGCCAATGCATGATCAAGTTGCTCTTCACAAAAACAACTAGGTTTGCATGGCTAGTAATTAAGTAAAATGATTATGTTTTCCACTTAATTAATCAACACAATATTTATCCTAATACACCCTCTATTTCGGTCCATTTAAGAGAAAATGGATTCCATTTTATCTTTGTTAATTGGTCAATTTGTCACATGTCACGAGTCATGTAAAATTGTTATGCATTTTTAACATATTAAAAATCAACGCATTAATAAAAATACGTCATGTACAAAATCGACTTAGTAATTCATAATTACTTGTACCAAAATAATTCACTAGTTAAAAATCACAACTTCTTGTATTTATAATAAATTATTCATTCAAATGCAATTGTTTCCTTAAACAATAATTTCATCTAACTAATAAAAAAATTCGATCACTTAGACCGTATCTCATTTAATCAAATTATAATGAGATACGTAAATATTACTTCCAAAATCGTCCGTCAATTTTAAGTAATTTAATTAACCCGTATCGTCATACGATCAATTAAATAATCATTTAAGAGTGTTACCCTTTAGGTATGACCTAAGGGGATCAACTGATCACCACCGTCGCACGACAGTAATGTCAAACTCTCGTCAGCCAATCATTACCGATATGTGTGGACCAGTTGACAGTAAAATATTATTTCCCAATTGTATTCTTAAAATGAGACTTAAACATGTGATCATCATGATCGACAGTTGTGATCGCATTATTGTCGGAGGACAAATATTCCAACACTTTGTTCACCCTTGACCCTCTGACAGGTCAAACATCTGGCGACAAACTCAGCTACATCTTTCTTCTTGTTTGGCCACCAAAAAGTCTTCTTAAGATCTTTGTAAAGCTTGTCACCACCCGGGTGAACTGAATAAGGAGTGCAATTAGCCTCCGTCAAGATAACTCTCCTCAACTCTGTATCCTCAGGAACACACCATCTCCCATCAAAATGGACACTCCCATCTGTATGGATCGAAAACCGGGAAACCGTCCCACTCTCTACTCTTGACTTCCATTCCTGAATCTTAGGATCAAGCTCTTGTTTACTCTTGATGTTCTAATATAACTCTGGCTCGATCGTCAAATCCCCGATGGCATCTCCCTTCCTTAACATAAAGATCCCCATCCTAGACACCTCATCCCTCAGCTTCAGCAAGGATATGGCTGTACATAGCGAATGAACGCTCTTCCTACTCAGAGCATCTGCAACAACATTAGCCTTACCCTCGTGATAGATGATCTCCATAACATAATATCCGATAAACTCCATCCACCGTCTCTGTCGCATGTTAAGCTCCTTCTGAGTGTAGATATATTTCAAGCTCTTATGATCAGAAAACACCTTAAAGGTTGCTCCATAAAGGTAGTTCCTCCAAATCTTAAGAGCGAAAACAACTGCACCCAGCTCCAGATCATGAGTAGGGTAGTTCTCCTCATATGGCTTCAGCTGCCTCGAAGCATAAGCTATGACTTACCCTGCCTGCATCAAAACACAACCAAGACCATTCTTTGATGCATCGGTATATACCTCAAAGTTCTCACATCCCTCTGGCAAAGCTAGGATAGGAGCTGTGGTCAAGCGTTCCTTTAAGGTCTGAAACGCCGTCTCACAACTCTCATCCCAAACAAATCTGGTCTCTTTCCTCATCAAAGATGTCATAGGCCGTGCTATGGTAGATAAATCTTTCACAAATCTCCTGTAGTAGCCAGCAAGGCATAAGAAACTCCGAATCTCAGCAACATTCTTCGGTGATTCCCACTTGGTTACGGCCTCAATCTTACTAGGATCCACATATACCCCCTTCTTAGATATCACATGTCCCAGAAAAGCCACCTCCTCCAACCAGAACTCGCACTTAGATAGCTTGGCATAAAGTTGATTCTCTCTCAGAGTCTGCAAGACTATCCTCAAGTGCACCTCATGTTCTTTCTTAGTCTTAGAATAGACTAAGATGTCGTCGATGAAAACAACCACAAACCTATCTAAGAACGGTGTAAAGATCCGGTTCATCAAATCCATGAAAGCTGCTGGTGCATTGGTCAACACAAACGGCATCACCACGTACTCATAATGACCATATCGAGATCGGAACGCTGTCTTAGGAATATCCTCATCTGCTATCCTCAGCTGATGATAGCCCGACCTCAGATCAATCTTGGAAAACACACCTGCTCCACTTAGCTGATCAAACAGGTCATCAATCCTAGGCAAAGGATACTTGTTCTTCACTGTGACACGATTGAGCTCTCTGTAATCAATGCACAGTCTCATACTCCCATCTTTCTTCTTTACAAAAAGAATTGGAGCTCCCCACGGTGACACACTAGGCCTGATATAACCCTTGCTTAGCAACTCATGTATCTGCTTTTTCAACTCTACTAACTCTTTAGGTGCCATACGGTAAGGTGCTTTGGATATAGGACATGTTCCCGGTTTAAGCTCCACGCTGAAATTAACATCCCTCTTGGGAGGCAAACTCGGTATCTCCTCAGGAAAGACATCTTCAAACTCTCCCACCACAGGTATCTCAGCAGCTGTCTGCGGCTCTACTCGGCGATCTCTCACGTGGCAGAGAATCAAGGGGCACTTCTTCCTCAAACATGGCTTTAAAATCATCACAACTATGAACTTACACTTAGGTTTTACCACAAACCCTCTATAGGACACCCTAACACCCTTAGGACCCTTTAAGGACACTCTCTTTTGCCGACAATCTATCTTGGCATCGTACTTACCCAACCAATCCATCCCGACAATCACCTCAAACCCATCCATTGGAAACTCTAACAGGTCTACCGGTAAATCTACCCCTCCAACCACCATAGACACTCCCTTATACAACTTAAGACACGACACAGACTCCCCTGAAGGTATGAACACATCATCTTTTACAACCTCGTACTCCCCCAAACCCATAGACAAGGTATGACTCTTAGACACAAAAGAGTGTGTAGCCCCCGAATCAAACAAAACAAAGGATGGTACATTATGAACAAGAAAGGTACCAGTAACTACATGAGCATCATCCTGTGCTTCCTGTTTGTCCATCATAAAAAGCTTCCCACTGTTTTTCTGTCCTCCACCTTGAACCGAAGCATTGGAGGTACTTGGCTTGGCTGCTGAATCTTGGGTGGTGCTGTTGTTCTGACACTGATATGATCCACCACCACTACGGTTGTAACTGCCCTGGTTGCCCTGTCCACCTCTGTTGCCCCATGAACCTCCCGGTCAGTTACTAGCAAAACTCTGAGTTGGCCCCTGAGATAAATTCCCTTGCCGAGCTCCTGAACCAGTGCCGGGCCTGTAACTCGTGCATTCCCGTCTCCTGTGGCCTACACCACCACAGTTGAAGCATGTAAGGTTAGAGTTGTCACTCACACTCTGATCTCCATTCTTTCCCCAGCCACGCGATCCCCCCGAGAAACCAGCTCCACCAGAAAAAGCCTTTGCATGGTTGAAGTTCCCTTTCTTGTTAGCCGACTGACTATTACTCCTACTGTCAGCCTTCCTCTTTTCAGCAGCAGTCCTCTCATCGATCTCTCTTGCGAGATCTACCATTCTCTCAGCTTGGCCCGCTCGTAGGTACACTTCCTTAAGGTCACTAGCAACCCCAGCTGGCATACGACTCACGATCTTGGCAGATAAACCCCTCTCAAAACGGAGAGCCAAACCCCTCTGGCCTAGTTGCATGTCCTCAACATAACGAGATAGCTCTAGGAACCGATGATAGTAGTCAGTGACTGTCATCTCCTCAGACATGGTGAAGGAATCAAACTCAGATCTCATCTTGTGTCGAATATCCTCCGGGACAAACTGCTCTCTCATAGCGCTCTTCAATCCAGACCAAGGAATAGCTCCCAGACCCTCAGCCTGGTAATACGCTCTAGCATCTTCCTTGACGTTTTTCCACCAAACAGCAGCTTCACCTCTCAGGTAGTATACCACCTGCTCAACGATCATGTCTTCGGGGCACTTAACCATTTCCATGAGAGCTTCAATCTCACGGTGCCACTTCTCGAGCAGCTTTGGTTCACCTACCCTTTCATATGTGGGAGGGTTGAAGCGAGCAATGATGATGCTGAGCTGAGTAGCATCCATTGGCTTCTTATTCCCCTTTCCCACATTTCAGAGAGCTTCAAGGAGAGCCTCTTGTTGCTCGATCATGCGAGCAACCTCATCAAGAGTCATCTCAGAAGCTTGGATCTGTGCGGGGGTCCTTTTGGGCGGCATTTTGAGCTGATAAGAAACAAAGAAACGTAAGCACAAAAGCCTACGGCTCAAAATGTAACAATCTTCCGCCAAAGGAACACTCGGCCGAGTATACGACAATACTCGGTCGAGTATCCCAAATACTCGCTCGAGTAATCGACTCCAGTAGCTAACGTCAAAAACCCAGAAAACATACCCGGTCGAGTAAAAACAATACTCGGCCGAGTAGTCACTACTCGGTCGAGTAAACCTACTTACTCGGTCGAGTAAACACATACAGTAGCCATTGCTACTCACTGCCAAACAACACTCGGTCGAGTGCTTGGTTACTCGGCCGAGTACACCCTACTCGGTCGAGTACCTGCCCTGCTCGGCCGAGCCATACTAAAGACGAGTTAATACAGTAAAAGTCCCCTATCATGCTTTCTGTTCCCTCAACAAACATATATCAACAAGAACTGAATGCCACGTTATAAACATACAATCATACAATTCATGCACATGCTAAATCCAATACTCCAAAAATTCACAAACCCGTCCCCTCTACTATTTCTCCAATCACCAAACTTACGAATTCCACATATACATTAACCATCAATTTTTATTAACATTAGTCTTCACGTACATACACATTCAAGACACATCTCTCAACACACACTTCCCCAGGTGACCGGCTCGAGTTAATGAGGGCCAAATTGCGACTCTGGGACGTCTCCCGAATCTTTGCGGTAGCTCCAAACAACTCTCCTCGGGTTCATTTAATTTAGACTCCCTAAGTTCATTAGATTCATTTGTTTAGGTGCCGGAATCTTCGGCTCTGATACCACTTTATAACACCCCCTCATACCAAGGTGCCTTACCAGGACCACCCTACCATTAAAGTGTGTTACCATCTCGGTTGCCCGAGGTTAGTACATATCAAGAGCGTCTGAACTGAGCACATTTATTAAGGTACCGTAAAGTATAAAAGTTTACATCAACCAAATCCCAAACTGTTACAATAAAGTAAACCAAATGTCTGACAACTAAGAAATCAAAACTAAGACTCGGACGGTGATACTACGACTGGTGATGATGAATCTCCCATGACTGCCCCAAGCTCACCAATAGCAATACCTGTCAAGTCTGCTCACCATCCCCGGAAGGATCACAGCAGATTCCACAAACAACAACGGGGTTAGTATTACTCAATCACTATAAGACAAACAAACACGCTAACCAGCTGATCATCCTCCAATCCCAGTCTCCCGATCTCACACAGTAACCGACTACACACCGGAGTGTGTAGCCCTGCCAGATTACCCATCGCAACAGGTAATGCACGCCGCCAGTGGGTGACCGCAGCCGATCCCACCTAGTCCAGTTCATCAACGAGCGACTAACAATCCTAGTCCCTTAATGTGCACATCCCCTCCCATGGCGGGTTCCTCGGAGGGCGAACTAGGGTGCGAAGCCACTCCCGCAAGTGACTCCACCACAATCACAAACACACAGTATCACAACCGTCACCACATCTCTACATCAACACCGCCACAACAACACCCATACTCCGATGATCAGCAGATAACAAATAACACAAAACAATCATGTCTTAAACAATAAACAGTAAACTGAGTAGGGAAAACCCTACCTTAGAAATCAACAGTAGAACGAAACTCGAACAATCAGAAAGGCTCCTCTACGAAGTCTTCTCCTATAAAATAATCACATAACACAATTACACATTGCACAATCCCCCATATCACCCAATTCCATAAATACAATAACCCCAAAAGAATACAAATGACATGGAAATGAAACTTACCAACATTAGAATAAGAGATTATATGCAAGGACCACGACGAATGCATACACAACGAGATTAGAGGATGATTAGGGAGTAATTAGGGAGTGATTAGGGTAATCGTAAAATGATGAGGGTCGAAATGATGTTTTAGAAACTAACGCGAAATATAAAATAACCCTAAACATTCCCTAATCAAACCGGTAAAATATCCCTTCGCCAGACCGGATACTCGGTCGAGTAATGTTTATACTCGGCCGAGTATCCTCTACTCGGTCGAGTATTCACTATACTCGGCCGAGTAGGCTCTACTCGGTCGATTAGTCACTTATTAAAATCCGTAGTATTATACGAGATGCGGAGATTACCTCTCTTAGGGCTCAGTTGGCCTAGGCGGAGGAGCTTCGTGTCACGATGGAGCATGAGACATTGGAGAGTTATCCTGAGAGGGGGCCAGAGCAGGAGGTGGAGTCTGGTTTGCCCGCGACTCCTTGTGAGACGGAGAGTGGCCTATAGGGTGGCGTTGAGTAGTTGTAGTTGTTCGTCCGTGGTTTTGGACTTTGGCTTGTACATGTATACATCTTGCGTGAGGCGGTTCGTATATATGTGTTTTTGGTTTGTTGTTTATTTTTGTCTGGCTTTTTTGTGTTGTATTTCGGAGAAGCACGACCAGCGGCTGATTCCCCATTTGCTTCGGCATTTGTTCCTGCATCGTTAGTGTAGAAAATAGCTGACAGGTAGTACATATGCATACACGTAAACACGCAAAAGCATTTGAAAAAAAATAACCCCGATGACTCGAAGTTAAAATTGAAAAGAAATCTTTGAAAAATCCGTGACAAGTCGTCATGTTTGGATTTTTCAAGTAAAATTGATTTTGAAATTTCGAGTAATTAATTCGTGTTTGAATTAAATTGCATCGAATTTTACCAAAATTGATTTGCAGCTCGAAAATTAAAACCCAAACCGTCACGGATGAATTTCAAAGGTTTTGCGAGTGTGTTTGGTTGATCCGAACTCGGATTTGAAGAAAAATTGACGTCGTGTTATCAATTTCCATTTTTTGTGGAAAATACGAAAAAAGCAAAAATTTTCGAAATTTTGACTGACATGGAAACGATCTGTCGCGAATCGGGGCGACTAGCCCTTCCCTCTTAAAAAAAGAAGAGAAAAACTCGTATGTTTAAAAATGCGTCATGGAAACCGTGTCGAATTTCCCAAAACGCGAGGACGAGGAAATGTGATTGTGTGAAAACACAAAAATTTCAGGATCGACCTGAAGAGGCGGGAGCCCTGAGTCGAGAAAATCAAGGTGTTGATCCTGAGGATCAGCCAAAAGAAGCGTGAGGTCTTAGGCGATGCAAGTGGGCTTCCTCCTTTTTCGGAAAAAAGCGCTGATTGTTTAGTATAAATAGGGACGTTTGTGCTTCATTGTTTCATCATCCGAAACATGAAAAACATCTCTACGAAAACCTTTCTTCTTCTTCCACAAAATAATTCTTGGATGCTTTCGAAAATAGGTTGCGACATTGGTGTCGGGATTTGTCGCCCCCCGAGAAGTATCAACTCGTTGTAATGGGAGTTGGTCAATTGTTGGTGCTTGATAAAGTTAAGGTGCAATCCTCGTTCCTTGAAGCATGCTCTCGGTTTTGAGATTCAAAACATCATGTTTTCGTTTTCCCGAAGGTGAAATTTGCCCTCTGCCGAAGAAGTGGGCGCCATTGGAGGGTGGTCGGATTGTACTCCGGTGCTTCCTCCGTCTATGTTGTGCTGCAAGGAGAAGTTTTGTTCAATGTTGGGCTTGTCAACGAGCTAAGTGAACTTTCTCCTTGCTCCCCATGGTGTGGATATGTTTGCTCTCATCAATATTTTCTCAAACCGTTTGGATGTTAATGTCTCGGAGGTGGCTAGGAGAAGGGTTTTTGCCTTTTGCCTAATCCATGCATACCTCCTTGTCGATGCCTTGAAGAAGGAGGGGTCAAGATGGTATGGTAGTGTTAGGCCCAAATTAGCCTGGTCTGACTTCAGTCTAGCCTGGCATAATTAGGCTGATTGAGGCAACCAAAGTCCGGGCAAATCCAATTATTACTTGGCAGGTAAAGAACACTAGAGGATAAACAAGCTACCAGACCCTGGAAGAAAGACCTGACAATAAGTGTAGAGTAGCCTGATGGGGCTCTCCAGCAGGATGGATTAATTAACAAACAAGCAAAACAGTTATGCACACGTCCTATTCTCACGGAAGACCAAGTTCAACTACATAAACATGCTACTCCCATAAATCACAACGTGCAAGAAGAGAAGAGTAGAAGGTTGTTGAGGAAGAATAGGTCAACAGGATTAATAGGAAATGTGCCCTATTAATCAGGAAACGATTCCAACGGTTAAAATGAACGTTGGATTGAGTATAACGTTAGGATAGAAAGATTATAAATAGCATGGAAGAATATTTGTAGAGGAGAACGGTGAAATACATCAAAATATACAATTTGTCTACTATTTTTATAAAGCATTCAGTCTCTTGTTCCCATATTATTATTTAGTCTATCTAAGAAACAGAAACAATATTATTCATACTACATTTTTTTCCATTTGTTATCTTGTACTTTTATCTTAAATATTAGACCTAGATAGCTACACTACTTAATCATCAGGCCGGATCCTTACAGGGGAAATCTAGCTAAAACAATTGGCGCCCACCGTGGGGCATCTAGTTCACTAATCAAAAAATTTCTTTTATCATTTTTCATTTAATATTTACACACAAAAATGGTAGAACTTACCCATAGCAACAACTAGCCACTGCCTTGGCTAAAATCAAAGAACTGGAAACAATTCAAGAAAAAGCAGCCCAAGCAGAGGTCGAGATCACTAGGCTTAAGGAATCAGAATCTAGCCTGAGAAAGAAATTGGAAAGTCAGGCTTCAGGCTCCAAAACCAGATTCGAGCCAGGAACCACATTTTCATCTATAATCAAGCAAATAGACTTCTCTAGTTTTGGAACCCCGGAGAAAGATACCTCCTCTGGCCCACAAGTTATTCCTGACAACGAAACAAACAAGACCGAGGCAGCAATAATGATGGCCATGCTTCAGGAAATCCAGAAACTCCACAACAAGATAGAAAATATACCCGGAGTACCAGATCCTGTAGCTGAAGTGGAAGTTGACAGCTTTGCTGACTCACCCTATGCAGATGAGATTGCAAAGATTGATCTCCCCAAGAAATTTACGTCCCATCTATGAGAACCTATGATGGGACCTCTGATTCACAAAACCACGTTACTATATTTAAACAGAAGATGTTAGCCGCCTCAATACCCAGTGAACTCAGGCAGGTTTGCATGTGTAAAGGCTTTGGTACTACCTTGACTGGAGCAGCATTGCAGTGGTTCATCAACCTCCCAAATGGAAGTATCAAGAACTTTGCAGACTTGGTCAATGCCTTCAATCAACAGTTTGCAAGCAGCAGAGACATGGCTAAGAGACCCAGTAACTTGTTCAGAGTAAAGCAACATCCTGAAGAGCCCCTCAAAGACTTCCTGGCCAGATTTGTCAAAGAAAAGGTGGCCATTCCCAGGTGCGATGAAGAGACAACAGTGGAAGCTTTCAGGCAAGGAGTTCTACTTGACAGTGACATCTATGCAGATCTAACCAAAAAGGCTTGTCCAACCTTCGCCACTGTTCCGTCCATCGCCTTAAAGCATGTCAGATTGGAAGAAGATCTCAACTTCAGAACAAAATCATCCGGAGGAAAGCAAAGCTACGGCCACACTAACAGGAAGAGCTCCTACCAGAAAGGAAACAACCCTAGACCAGCACCCTATTCTAGACCTAAACGGTCTGAAGTCAATGTGGCACGGGAATGCAAAGGTAACCTTTCAAGCCTACCAATTATTCCTGAATATAACTTTTCTATAAATACTGCAGGATTGATCAAACGCCTAGAAAGCCTGGGAGACACAGTTAGATGGCCCAAGAAATCTGACAACCCCAGGAAAGATCCAACAAGATGGTGCGAATTTCACCAGGACATCGGACACACCACAGAAGAGTGCATTCAGCTCAGGAAACAAGTGGCTTACCTCCTAAAGAAAGGCTATCTGAAAGACTTAATTCAACAACCCAAAGGCAAAGACGAAGGACCGGGCAAGAGAGATCCAGGAAACAACAAGGATCCTCCTCCTCCTCCCCCCATCTATGAAGTCAAGTTCATAAACGGAGGCTCAGAAATCTGTGGCTTAACCAGCTCAGCCGCTAAAAGAATCGCCAGGGAGTCTAAACTTCAACCCCCTTCTAGATCTAAATTATTACCCGCTGTTACTTTTGATGACTCAGACTTGCAGGGAGTACCAGACCTACACCATGATAGCCTGGTAATTACCATGCAAATTGGCACAGCTAAAGTATCAAGAATCCTGATAGATGGAGGCAGTTTAATCAAGTTGGTAATGCTGTAAGTCCTTAAAGCCACGAAAATAGATGAAGAAAAAAATTATCAAGAAATCCAGCGTCCTGGTCGGATTCAGCGGAGAAACAAATAACACCCTGGGAGAGATTAGCCTGCCAACCTATGTAGAAGGCGTAGGTTCCTATGAAAAATTCGGAGTAATGGATTGCATATCCTCATACAACATAATCCTGGGCAGACCTTGGATCCACAACGTCAAAGTCATCCCGTCAACATATCATAAATGCGTAAAGATACAAACTGAATGGGGGATAACCACCATCAGGGGAGAACAGAAGGCAGCCCAGGAATATTACACTCAGGCTTTGAAACCTTCAAAGTCAGGTAAGTCCCTTGCATAGTAACTAAAGTCCCCTGTCAGGAAAGAATATATAGCCCAATCACAAATGGAAACAGGAGAGGTCATTTTGGACCCAGAACTCTCTGACAGGAAGGTACTTGTGGGATCAGACGCACCTGACTCAGTCAGGCCTAATCTGGTCAGCTTTCTCAAAACTAAAATGTCTTATTTTGCTTGGTCACATTTTGACATGACTGGTATAGATGCTGATATCATAACTAATTAATTAAATATTGACAAATCATTTAAGCCTGTACAACAAAAAAGGAGAAAATTTGCTGCAGAAAGAAATGAAATCATCAATCAAGAAGTCGACAAGCTATTGGACATGGGAATGATCAGGGAAGTGATGTACCCCGACTGGCTTGCCAATGTAGTGGTTGTCCAAAAGAAAAATGGTAAGTGGAGAGTCTGCGTGGACTACACTGACCTGAATAAGTCCTGCCCAAAAGATCCATTTCCCCTGCCACATATTGATACAATGGTGGACGCCACTGCAGGCCATGAGATGTTAACATTCATGGATGCTTCAAGGGGATTCAATCAAATAAAGGAGCACCCTGCGGATCAGGAAAGTACAACCTTCATTACTAAAAGAAGAGTATATTGTTATACTGCCATGCCTTTTGGATTGAAAAATGCAGGTGCAACCTATCAAAGATTAGTCAACATGATGTTCAAAGACCAAATTGGAGACACCATGGAAGTCTACATTGATGACATGGTAGTCAAATAAAAAAAAGCAGAAGACCATGTCAAAGACCTGGAAGTGGCATTTCAAATACTGGAAAAATTCAACATGAAGCTAAATCCACAAAAGTGCCATTTCGGAGTCTCAACAGGCAAATTCTTGGGCTATATGGTGACAAAAAGAGGAATAGAAGCCAGTCCTGAATAGATCAAAGCTATCTTTGAGATGGAACCACCAAAAAGGGTCAAAGACATACAAAAATTAACAGGAAGAATAACAGCCCTGAACAGGTTCATTTCAAGGTCATCAGAGAGGTGCAAATAATTTTATAATTTTCTTAGGAAGAATAAAGATTTCCAGTGGACTACTGATCACCAAACTACCTTTGAAGATCTGAAAGCATATCTATCTTCTCCACCCTTGCTGGCAAAACCAGTCAAAGATGAACCCCTGACAGTATACCTGTCAGTCACTAAGACTGGGGTCAGCGCAGTCCTGGTTAAAGAAATGGATGGACAGCAACACCTTGTCTATTACGTAAGTAAAAGTCTACTAGATGAAGAAATAAGGTATGGCCTACTTGAAAAATATGTTTTAGCTTTAATTATGAGTTGTACTAAAATAAGACCATACTTTGAAAGTCATTCTATAATAGTCAGGACCAATCTTCCTATAAAGTCTGTACTTAGGAAACTAGAACTGTCCGGACGAATGTGCAAATGGTCAGTCCAGCTAAGCACTTACAACATAACCTTTGAACCCAGAACAGCAATTAAATCACAGGCACTAGCAGATTTTGTGGCTGATTTCAGTCCCGTCCTAGAACCTGACCTGATAAAAGAAGTTAACAAACTGACCAATGACCAGACAGACCTTGAATGGACCTTGTATGTCGATGGTGTAGCCAATATGAGGGGTACTGGCCTGGGCGTGGTACTAAAATCACCACAGGAGGATAAGATAGTACAGGCTATAAGTTGTGCATTTGAAGCAACCAACAATGAAGCTGAATATGAAGCCCTAATAGCTGGATTAAAGGTATGTATTAACCTTGGTGTACAAAATCTAAAGGTACGTACTGATTCCCTTCTTATTTCAAATCAAGTAAATGGAGTTTATACCGCAAAAGACTCAAAAATGATGCTTTATTTAGAAGTTGTCCAAATTTTAAAAAGTAAGTTTCATAATTTTAATATTGATCAAATACCTAGGGACTTGAATACCCAGGCTGATGCCCTAGCCGGCCTAGGATCCAATTTCAGTCCCCCTGATTTTGATAAAATCCTCATTATACATTTATTAGAACCTACAATAAATAAACAAGATGAAACCTTCCCAATATATGTCGCCAATTCATGGACAAAACCCTACTATGATTGGCTCCAACAAGGAATCCTTCCTCTAAACAAACAAGATTCCAGAGCACTTAAGATCAAAGCTTCTTCATATACTATTATTAATAATGTGCTTTTTAAGAAATCGCAGGCAGGACCATACCTCAAATGCCTGGAACCACAGGAAGCTGAACAGATACTATAAGAAATCCATGAAGGACACTGTGGCAATCATAAAGGCGGTAGAAGCCTAGCAAGCAAAGTACTCAGAACAGGCTACTTTTGGCCTACACTGAGGGCCGACTGCCTGGAATTCAGTTCTAAATGCGAAGCCTACCAAATTTATGGACCATACATCCACCAACCATCTGAGGAGCTACATTCCATCTCCGCCCCCTGGCCATTTATGAAATGGGGGATGGATATAGTTGGAAAATTACCCCAAGCACCTGGACAGAAAGTTTTCATGCTATCAATGACTGACTACTTCTCCAAGTGGATAGAGGCTGATTCATACAGGCAAGTCAAAGAGAAGGATGTCATAGCATTCATAAAACATAACATCATATGCAGATATGGCATACCCTCAGAAATAGTGTGTGACAATGGCACACAATTCGTGGGAAAAAGAACAGCGGCTTTCTGTGCACAATGGAATATCAACCTGGTAACCTCTACACCAGGTTGTCCAAAAGCCAATGGTCAGGCAGAATCCAACAACAAAGTAATAATCAGTTGCCTGAAGAAGAAGCTAAAAAGAAGGAAAGGCAGATGGGCTGAAGAACTCCCCTTGGTCCTCTGGGCTGACCGGACCATGCCTAAAACATCTACAGGCCAAACCCCCTACTCCCTAGTCTATGGATGTGAAGCAGTAATCCCAGCAGAAGTTGACATCCCATCAGCCAAATGCAGCCTGAATACAATAACAAGCAACGCACCTCTGATGGAGGACAGCCTGGACTTAGCAGAAGAATTGGGAGATGCAGCCAACATTAGAATGGCAGCCTATCAGCAAACAGTGGCCAAAAGCTACAATAAGACTGTTAAGGCCAGAGTATTCAGAATAGGTGACCTTGTTCTCCGAAAAGTTTTTCAAAATACAAAGGAGAAAAACGCAGGCAAACTGGCTCCAACCTGGGAAGGTCCCTACCTGATCGACTCAATCGTCGGTCAGGGCGCTTACAGGCTACAAACCCTGGATGGCGAGATGATCACCAGAGCTTGGAATGTTGCACACTTAAAATTATTTCACATATAAAATACATCCCTCAGCACAAGTAAAAACTTTTACTTTACCCTTTTTGCCTAGCCTTATATGCAACTACATGTATGATACCTGCCATTATATGAATAAATATACTATATGATTCTTCTTATTATGTGTCTGATTACTTGTCAATATTCTCATTTTTCTTTCTTCTCTTACTGAATAAAATCTTGAATATTTGTTTAAATACTGCATTCGTCAAATTCACACCTTACTTAAACAAATTCTCAAGATTAAGGGTCACTCCACTAGCATACATATTACTCACATGCAAAAAATACCCAACTTTCAGTTGCAAAAATAGGCCTTAAAATACTGAGCTCAGATCAAACAAACAAACTTGGGAAAACTCTCCCTGGATTGTATATCATAAATGGGTCATAAGCCCTCCAGACAGGTATGGGTCGTAAGCCCTCCAGACAGGCAATAACTCCACCCATAACATAAAAGCCTAGCCAGACCCATCGCAAAGAACCTGGCCTGATCCAGTCAAATAACTGGCCTGATCCAGTACGCATCTGACACTACAAATATGCCTCATCCAGCCATATCCCAAAACACAAAATAGTACCAAAAAACTACCAAAGATCGATTATTTAAAGGTCAAACAAAATATTCAATCCAAGGACTTCCTCCCTGGATAAGACCTACCTACCAAATTACCCAAAAGAAATAAATATTCATTCCAGGAACATCCCCCCTGGATGGGCCAAAACAAAAACAAAAGTCTAAACGGGTTTTGAATTAGAAACCGACCCAAAACCCTCTACCATTTCCTGATCAGCAGATTTTTCCTTGGAAGGAGGAGAGTCTACTTCCTCTTCATGCCCTATATTAGCCAGGTCAGGATACTGGGTATCCAAGGCTGTCTCGGCCCAATCCGGGTTCCATTTGGCTGTATCAGATTCAGGATCCCTCATAGCATCAACCCGACCTTTCCCAAAGAAATATTGGGCAGCATCAGCAAGCCGTGGCTCCACCAATTCCTTTTCAGCACCAAGATCTTCATTTTTCTTCAGCTGATCCTGCATAGCCTGCTTCTCAGCAGCCAACTCTCTTCTGACAGCTTCAAGCTCCCCCCTTACAGCTTCGAGCTCTTTCCTAGCTACCTTCTCAGCATTTTTTGCGGCTACCTTGCAAGCCTGAGCAGCCCTAGACGCCTCCCTGGCTGATCCTAGCTGGGACTGAAGTACTGACTCGTTACCCCTGGACGTATGCAACTCATGGTTAACCTTGTCCAACTTCTCTTCCAAGCCGATGATTTTAGTCCGGGCTTCCCTAAGCTGACAAGCAGTCATCAACCCAGCATCCAAGCGCTAAGAAGGGATAAAGTGAAACTAATTAACCAAACTCAAGGAAAAAAGCAATACAAAAAAAGAAAGAAAAATAATAATAGTAATAAACCCTTTGCAACCAACCTCCTTGGCCTGGGAAGTAAGAGCAGCAGCGTTTGCCATAAGGGAGGACAGAAGAACCACAACCTTAGTAGAAGATTCGAGAACATTGTCAGATAAAAGCTGGCCGCTGATGTTGGCAGAAAAATCATCTATCTGTGCCCGAGCAGCATCCATATCACCAAACTGGGCAAGCACCCCCCGGATGCTTCTTATTGGCTGAGCCTGGATAGGCTCCCTTTCTCCCCCCTTTTCTTCAGCGATAACAGCCTCTCTTCTTCTTTTGGAAGGCTGGACAACTTCTGGAGACACAAGCTGGGGCGGTTCCTTATGAGGCTGAACATCAGAAACCAAAATATTGAGTGTCTTGTCACTCCCACTACCAGTAGCCTCTTGACTCCTGGATTGCTCAGAAATTCTAGCAACCCCAGCCTTCAAATCGGCAGCACTGAAGCTAGCCAGCCTTGCAGAAGACCTATACACTGAATAAACAAAAAGAGACACATATAAACAGCAGGAAACAAGTAATAGAAAGAAAACAGACAACACAAAAATACAAAGAAGACGTACAGGAAAGAGCAGAAGAGGTAAGCTTGCCTTTGGGCACATTAATTACACTCAGCTTAGGCCTCATATACCGGGGCAACAAGTCTCTATCCAGACTACCAGGCCAAGTTCTTTCTTCCTCGGGAAGTGCAAGAAAAGCCTCTATTCTTGAAACAGATTCCTCATCAAGAGGATCAAAATTCCAGTCAGGCGCTGCAAACATCCCCAAAATACTCAGGTAAAATTTAAATTCTTCAAATATGTACAATTTAAAATGTATATGAATCAGGAATACAGGAAACCTACCACTCTCCAAAGGAGGATATCTCAAATAGTCCAGGCCAGATCCCAGATTATTAGTCCGGACGAGCAAGTTAGTCTTCGCCCAGCCTTTATCGTCTCCCGAATCCAGGTTAGTGATTAATGGAGACATTTTGGACCTTATTCTTAAATTAAAACGACCAGTAGAATGATTCTTCATATGATATACTGCCTTGATATCATGGACAGTAATTGTAAGTTTATGCTTAGCACATAAGTTTTCAATGAAATGGACAAGTTTCCAAACCATTGGCATAATTTGGAAGGGAGATACCTCCATAGCTCGGATAGTATCAATCATCAGAGGAGTAAAAGGTAACTTACAACTAGCCTTGAAAGCCCACTCCTAGATGCAGAACCAGCCTGGTGATGTCCAATTAGCCCTGACTGGACAAGATTCAGGGATCCAAACCTCGGCTGAGTCAGGGATCAATTTTTTCTCCCTTAAAATCCCGTCATAGTTTGTTTTCAGCAGATTCTCTTTAGAAAAAGAAGACTCAAGTGACCGAAGAGCAGAGAAAATGGAATCTTGATACTTGAATTCTATAGCACGAGAAGGAGGATCAACCTCAACCACCTCCTCTTCATGACTCTCTGTTGGTTCAGGATCAGCTGCAGCCTTCTGAGAAGCAGGGCGTTTTTTGGCTCCCATACTTTTCGGTATTTCTTAAAAATAAAGATCTTTGTGGAAATTAAAAATTTTTTTGAAGAATTGCAGGGAACAAATCAGGTTTTAATTCCTGGGAAATTAAGAAAGAATTTTAGAGAGAATATAGTAAGAGAGGTAGAAGAACTTTGGTGAAGAATAAACTCACCTTCAATACCGTATTTATAGGAGCAAAACAAACAGTGCAAAAACCCTAGAAATGGCAAAACTGTCAGCGTGACATCATCAAGCTAGCCTTTGCAGTGTTTAAGGGTCACTAGAAGTCTAAGAGTCATCGAGTAATTGTGATTCTTTTTATTTTTTGAGCCCGGTAAATTGACATCTCACCCCTGGCCTGATCCAGCACGGGTAAAATGTCAAAGGGCAATTGTTAGGCCCAAATTAGCCTGGTCTGACTTCAGTCTAGCCTGGCATAATTAGGTTGATTGGGGCAACCAAAGTCCAGGAAATCCAATTATTACTTGGCAGGCAAAGAACACCAGAGGATAAATAAGCTACCAGACCCTGAAGAAAGACCTGACAGTAAGCGTAGAGTAGCCTGATGGGGCTCTCCAGCGGGATGGATTAATTAACAAACAAGCAAAATAGTTATTCACACGTCCTATTCTCACGGAAGACCAAGTTCAACTACATGAACATGCTACTCCCATAAATCACAACGTGTAAGAAGAGAAGAGTAGAAGGTTGTTGAGGAAGAATAGGTCAACCAGATTAATAGGAAATGTGCCCTATTAATCAGGAAACGATTCCAACGGTTAAAATGAACATTGGATTGAGTATAACGTTAGGATAGAAAGATTATAAATAGCATGGAAGAATATTTGTAGAGGAGAACGGTGAAATACATCAAAATATACAATTTGTCTACTATTTTTATCAAGCATTCAATCTCTTGTTCTCTTTTTATTATTCGGTCTATCTAAGAAACAGAAACAATATTATTCATACTCCATTTATTTCCATTTGTTATCTTATACTTCTATCTTAAATATTAGAGCTAGATACCTACACTACTTAATCATCAGGCCGGATCCTTACAGGGGAAATCTAATTAAAACAGGTAGCATAACCATTGTGCACATAGTTGAGCAAATAGTGCACGGTTGGGATCCATCACGGTTGGTGCTTGGCGAGATAATCCAAGCTATGGACAAGAAAGGCTCTTGTCGAGAAGCTCCTTCGTTCGGATCTCCAAGCATCCTCCAAGTGTGGCTTATGGAGAGGCTAAGGTATGTAGAGCCTCCGGTTAATTCTTCTTCTTCCTCCTTCCGTCACCTTACTATAAGGAAGAAGTTGTATTCGGATAGTTTTACGTCCATCGAGGCTTATTGGACCTCGAGATTGGTGGAGGAGGGTGGTCCTCATATTTCTTGGGCGGTGTCGTGGTGGCACTTGAGGTCTTTCACGGGATTACCCGCTTCGGCCACTAGTTCTCATTATTTGATGGTGGTGGGCTTGAAGTTTTCTGCCTTCGATTATCTCGAAAGGCATATGAGGCAAATATGGCATCAACAAAAGATGCCCGTTCAAGTCACCCTCGTCCAAGAGAGTGTATTCCGAAAATCCGAGCTTGTGGAGGTCTTCGAGAGGTGGTGGGCCACTTGGCCGATTTGGGAGGTACCAAACCCCGTTGCAACGACATGGATGACTCCTGCTTATGTCGAGTGGTCAAGATCTAAAACCTCGGAAGAAAGGTCCAAGTCCCATAAAGACGAGGTTTTCAACTTGAAGTATTGGGAGATTGGCAAGACCAACCGTGCTTTCTTTGACGACTTTGCCGATGACGTTAGCCCGGATGTAGTAAGGCCACCGAAGAGGAGGAGCTCTTGTCTTAAAGAGGTGGTAGGCCGTGTATGGGCTCGGCTAGGACCGAGTATAGGGTCATGCAAGAGACCGAAGGCCGTCGTTGTTGTAGATCCATTGAGGATTCGTTCCAAAGAGGAAGTCTATGCTAAGGCGGGCCAACAAGTAGAGAAAGGGGAAGATGTACCCCGAGGGAAAAGGTAAGGGTGGAATGGAAGAATGAAGACCTCCATTATCCACTTTATTATTATGTTCTATTAGTGTTTATATGTTTTTATTATGTTGTACTAGCTACGTATTGTGTATCTTGTGCTAGTTTTACTATGTGAGATGTCTTAGTCGACACTCTAGCTTGGCAAGTTATGGACTTGCTTAGCTTTATTTGTTGTCAAGTTTGTAATCCTTCTTATTATTAATTAAATAAGAGGATTGCTTGTGTTAAAAGAGGTTGTGAACGCTTGTTTCTTCCATCCATCTTGTAAAGGTAATTCAGTTTGAATTATCCTAAACATTGCACCTGTGAAGGGGGATTTTTGTGGGAAGGGAGAATGGCTTCTTTTTGTTTTTTTAGTGGAAAAAGGGAATGTTTTCCCCCTTTATTTTGTTTTTTTAAGTTGGTATGGGTTATTGTTCTTTTGTGTATGGGGATGGTTGTATCCTTCTTGTGTAAGAAAGGACTGCCTACGTATCGACCTAAAAAGGGGAAATCAAACCATGATCGTAGTTCAAATGTTTTGCTTATTTTGTTTGGGTGTTGTGGTTTTATTCTTCTTGTGTAAGAAAGGACTGCCTATGTATCCACCTGGAGAGGTGAAATCAAACCATACTCGTAGTTCAGGTGTTTTTGTTTGAGTGCAAATGGATGTTGCTTTTGACAGATCAAAGGTTGTTTGAAACATGGCACGTACCATAACTTAGACTCGATAAAACATGCAATTTCAAATCAGAACGCGTTGAGGAATTGACTTGAAAAGAGTATTGTTGTCACTAGTTGTGAAACTAGGGTAAGGTTTGCGGTTGCTAGGGTTCAAGGGTAGTATTTCTTGAGTTGGTCTAGGATGGTCGGGTTTGTGAACTCCTCCCCGTCTAGGTCTATCAGTCTCAATGTGCTCCCCGAAAGTGTTTTCTTGACCAGATATGGCCCGGCCCAATTGGGTTTGAATTTCCCCCTCAGATCGACGAGTATTGGTGCTCGAACCGACTTGAGGACCAAGTCGCCTTTTTTTTAAGTTTCTGGGTTTGACTTTTTTGTTGAATGCCCGTTGTATACGTCGTTGGTATAGCTGGACTTTGTGCAAGGCGTTGAGTCGCCGTTCGTCAAGGAGTGTGAGTTGTTCGAACCTTCGATGGGTTCATTCCGCCTCAGGAACTTGGCTTTCCAGTAGGATGCGTAGAGATGGGACCTCCATCTCTACGGGTTGAACCGTCTCCACACCGTATGCTAGCTAGAAGGGGGTTGCTCCCGTTGGTGTTCGAATGGAGGTTCTGTATCGCCAAAGTGCGAATGGGAGTTTGCTCGGCCAATCACGGTAATTATCTTGCATCTTTTTGATAATGGTGACAAGAGTTTTGTTTGCTGCCTCTACCGCTCCGTTGGTTTGGGGACGATAGGAGGATGATTGGTATCGTTTGAGCTTGTATTTGTTTAGTAAGGATTGTGTTTCCGCCAGGAAGTGGGAGCCTTGGTCGCTGATGATTTCATGGGGTATCCCATATCTGCAGATGATGTTGTCCTGGATATACTTGGCCACTTGTTTGACGATCAAGACTCCATAGGACTGTGCTTCCACCTATTTGGTGAAGTAGTCGATGGCGACGAGGATGAAGCAATGCCCCTTGGTGCCTATTGGGTTGACTTTTCCGATGATGTCGATGCCCCAGGCCGAGAAAAGCCAAGGTGATGTCATGGTGTATAAAAGGGATGGTGGTATGTGTTGTATGTTGGCAAAGATTTGGCAATTGCGACAATGTTTGATTTAGTTTCTACAATCGGCTTCCATGGTGGTCCAGTAGTAGCTTAACCGTATGATTTTTCGGGCTAGCAACATTGCGCTCATGTGAGGGCCGCATTCTCCGTCGTGGACCTCTTCCATGACTTTTTTTGTTTTATGGTGATCAATGCAAAAGAGAAGGATCCCTTGGGGTGTTCTTTTATATAGTTGTTCTTAGTTTATCACGAATTGTGATGGAAGTAAATGGATGGCTCTTTGTCCTGTTGTATCAGAGTTGGGAGGGAATTCGTTTTTGGTTTTGTAGTTGAGGATAGCTTGGTACCAAGGTTCGATATGGTTTTCCTCGTCGTTGTTGATGGCGTAGATATGAGCTGGCTCGCTCCTTCTCTCGACACATAAGGGCATCGACTTCATGTCGTTGGGTATGTTGATGAGCGCGGCAAGTTTTGCTAGGGCATCAGCAAATTAATTTTCCACTCGTGGCAAGTGAAAAGTAGTTAACTTGGTCGAAAAATTCTGTCTCTTGATTGATTTTAACTTGGTAGGGTGCTAAGTTGTTGCTTCAGATTTTCCATGATCTGGACATCTAATTGATGGTGAGTGAAGAATCATCGTGGACCCTCAATTTATTGATGCCAAGTATTATACCTGCTTATAGGCCGATGAGACAAGCTTCATATTCGGCGGCATTGTTGGTGACGGCGAAGTCTAGCTTGACTGAGATCGGAACATGTTTCCCGTCTGGGGATATTATCAGCATACCTACCCCGAAGCCTCTCAGGTTTGATGCACCATCAAAGTATTGGTCCCATGCTTCAGTGTCGGCATAATGGATGTCTTCGTCAGGAAGTGACCATGTATCGGTCGTCTGGTCCTCGTTGACGGGATTTTTTGCTAGAAAACCGGCGACTGCCCTTACCTTGATAACCTTGAGGGGTACGAATTTGAGGTCAAATTCGGATAGCATGACTGTCCACCTAGACAGCCTTCCGTTTAGTACGGGTTTTTCGAAGATGTATTTGACCGGCTCCATCTTGGAGTAGATGTGAACCGTGTAGCTGAGCATGTAACGTCGTAGCTTCTTTGTTGACCAGACCGGGGCAAGGCATGTCTTTTCGAGTTGGGTGTACCTCGTTTAGTATTCGATGAATGTTTTGCTGATGTAGTAGATGGCTCGTTCTTCGCCGTCGACTGTTTGTGCTAGCATTCCTCCCATGGCTGTGTCAGTGACAGTCAGGTATAGGGATAAGGGAATTCTCTGCTCAGGTGGCATGAGGACAGGAGGCTTGGATATGATTTTCATTATCATGTCGAAGGCTTTTTGACAATCGTCGTCCCAATCGGTGTGATTGGAGGCGCGAAGCTTCTTGAAGATTGGTTCACAAATCATAGTGAGCTTAGCTATGAACCGGCTGATGTATTGGACTTGACCGATAAATCCCCGAATCTCCTTCTCGTTCTTGGGTCGAGGCATTTGTTGAAGAGCTTTGATTTTGGTAGGATCAATTTCGATGCCCCTCTTGCTAACGACGTGTCCCAAGAGTTTTCCGAAGGTGACCCCAAATGCACATTTCTGAGGATTTAGTCTCATGTTGTATTTCTGAAGGCGAGCGAAGAATTTTTTGAAGGGCGCTGATGTGGCCGTCCCGCTCTTTTGATTTGACGATCATGTCGTCGACATACACCTCCACTTCCTTGTGCATCATGTCATTTAGGAGAGTGGTGGCGGTTCTTTGGTAAGTTGCTCCGGCGTTGATTAGACCGAAGGGCATGACAGTAAGCAATATGTACCCCACTGTATAGTGAATGCAGTCTTGTGCATGTCTTCCTCAGCCATTTTGATCTGGTTGTACCCAGCATACCCGTCCATGAACGATAAAAGGGCGTGCTCGGCGGTGTTATCCACCAGGATGTCAACATGTGGCAATGGAAAGTCGTCTTTTAAACATGTTTTGTTCAAGTCCCAAAAGTCGACGCAAACCCGAATTCTCCCGTCTTTCTTGGGTACAGGTACTATGTTGGCCACCCATTCAGAGTACTCTAAAACTTTGATGAATTCGGCTTTAAACTGTTTGTTTACCTCTTCCTTGATTTTCAGGGCTCATTCGGCGCACCTTTTGTTTCACGGGTTTAGCTCCGGGTTTGATGGGTATCCTGTGTGATGCGTGTCTATAATATGATGTTTTACATCTTTATTTCCACGCATTTTATGTCTATTAGATGTAGTTTATTCTACTATTTCCCCTATTTCTGTCTACTCTCGTGTTTTTATGTAATATTGCAGATTATTGCGGAAATGGGTAGAAAATGAACCAAATCTTGACCCCGGAAGCTAAGCTTAGGAAAGACATGAATATTTGACTCAGACTTGAAGTTTAGAATGCATTTCAAGGCCTGAAGATAGCAAAAGCATGGGTGCGTACGAGTTTAACAAGCAAAGAAGCACCTCACGACATTGCAGGCTGCTTCAGATGGCTATATCTCGAGTTCTAGAGAAGATAATTGAGTGATTCCAATTGGTGATGAAAGCTTATCCTCTTAGCTTTCGAACGCCGCGTAGAATGCCTGATTTGACCAAGTAACGAAGAAATGGCAGCTGTTTTAAGATCGTTGCGCGCTGCAGAATTCGTCAGAATGCACTACTGTACAGCACATTTGGTCGATCGACTGACCTACTTGGTCGATCGACCAGAGCGCGAGTTCCAGAAGCTACTGTTCAACTATGCTCAGTCGATCGACTGGGTCTTGTGGTCTATCGACCAGTTTATGCTGCAGCGAGATTTGTTTGCGCGAGACTTAGTAATTAGTCTTATCTTTTATTAATTTAGGAAATAATAATTAGCTCTTGAGTATAAATAAGAGAAGAATTTAGACCTAGAGACTAATTCCCCTTTGCTCAGTTTTGGGGTGACGTTACTTTGCTTATTTCGTTCGGCGTTGCTCTTTCTTTTTCTTTCTGGATTCAATTGTAAACTTCTTCTTCCCTTAATCTTGTTCTTAATTTACTTCTCGTTCTTAATCTCTTCTTAATTACTGTTTTACTCTTAATTTCTTGTTCTCCTTTAATTAATTTATGCACTTAGTTTAGTTAATTCCTTTCGTTATGCTTTATTTAATTAATCATTTCATTATTATTGTTATTAGATTTATAGCTATGCTTAGGTAATTTGTTGCTAGGATTAGGGGAATTGATGGAATAACGATTTTTGCTAATTAGGTTTAAGATCTGTTGATTAGATCGTTTCTATGTTGTTCATCGCTGTTTTGATTACAATTAGTCGCTTGAGTTAACGCTATTCGACTGATTAGTTTCGTAAGCCTTGACCTAGATCTGACGATTGGGAAGGGTGAGACCTGCAGTGAACAATAGAATACTTTAGTAAGGGCGGAAGCTAGACTAATAGTGTTTTAGGGCGAATTGAGACCGTTAGGAGATATTCGTTGCCCCTTAGACTGATTTATGAGACTTATCTGTGACCTTAACTGCTTTTATCTGTTTCTTTTGATGACCCGAAATCCTAGTTTCCTTCTCTTATTGTCGATCGTTTATTTTATCTCCTTGCTTTAGTTAGTTTTAGTCCCTTATCTTACAAAACCCCTCAATCTTATAGACTAAATAAAGGCAACTAATAATTCCCTACCTCCCTGTGGTTCGACCCTGACTGCCGCTATCTATAGTAGTAGTTCGGAAATTTATAAATATTATTTTCGGTACTCTACGACGGTATCAAATTTTGGCGCCGTTGCCGGGGAGGCAGCGCTAATTTTTAGTTGTTTTTAATTTTAGTCTTTCTTTCTTTTGTCTCAGGGAACTTCGGTTCCTTGAGACCGTTCTCATGTTCGCTTTTCTGAGTTTTCCACATGAAGAGGGTGAAATCTTTGGTGCTTATTTCGCCAGGCTTTGGGAGTTTATCGAGCCCAGACGAGATACATTTTCTGAACTCCAAATATCTTTGGACTATTACCCTAGGTATAAATGACCCTACGCGAGCATACCTAGAGTCTATAGGTAAGTGGGATTTCACAGGATTCTCCGATGACGATATATTGAAATTCTATGATTGGTTTGCTGCTGAGAGTCTTAAACCTAACTTTTCTCTTCATGTTGACTTGGATGAGGGGGTGGGTGAGACATTAGAAACCGATCTAGAGAATGCTGACGGAGACATAGAGGTGACCATTAGCGTGGTTGACAATCCTTTTTATGAGGATAGTCAAGATCCCCTTTATGATTCTTGCACTGATAGTGAGGTCGATTCGAAGGATCTCTTCGAGAACCTCCAACTTGATAAGTCTAGCAATAAGGAGAGTGAGGAGGAAAATTTTGACAGTCTTGAGGTTAATTGGGATGTGAATGACGATATTATAGATGAACCTATTCTAGGAGACCCCATTGACCCATTTGACTTTACCGCCCCATGCATCTGGGACGATTGTCCACCTTCTCCCCTAGTTGACCAGACTCATGTACCTCACATTTCTTACCTGTTTGAGCATTTTTCTACTCGCGTTGTTTTTGAGTCAAATGCTATTGAGCTCGCTAATTTTCCGCCTGCTGTTAATTTGAGTTTTTACATTCCGCCTTTATTTGGAGGGAGGAATAATTTTGTGGATGTTTTTAGGAGCTGTCATAGGAAATTTGTTAGACTTAGATGTTATTACATTTTAATTTCCTATGCTACTACTATTTTATGGTGCTACTTACAGTTTTGTGTAGCACATGCTGTAATACTCCGTATTTATATGTCTTGGGGTACTCTATCGAGTAGCCCTTACTCTGTCGAGTATGGGCAAGTTGCGAAATAAAATAGTTTCTGACCTGTTGGGTACTCGATCGAGTAGCTGGGGTACTCGATCGAGTAAGGGGGTACTCGATCGAGTACCTTGGGTACTCGATCGAGTGTCCGGTTTTACGGGGGAGTTTTCTCGGGTTTTGTTAATTATGCGATTTAGGTATTTAAGTTCGTCGTTATTGTTTTAAATCACTTTTTACAAAACCTAAAACCTGTTTAAGAGAGAAAGCAACTAGTTCTTCTTCCTAATCGCATTCTTGACAATTCCCGGAGTTCAGACGGTCGGTTCTTGTCGTTTTTCGTGTCGTTGGATTCCTTGCGTCGAGGGTAAGCTTTTAATATAGTTTTTATAATGTTTTGTTAAGATTGGTTAAACCCTAATTTAGGAATTGGGGGTTTTGGTGTGTAGTTTGTGATGTGTAGTCTTTATGTGCTGTATGATAGGAGGAGAATTCGTAGAGGAGCCGTTTTGATACAAATGTAGATACCGTCTGCTTGTTGTGCTTTCCAGGTAGGATTTCCTACTCAGTATTAGTCCCATAATGGGATATTGGTGATGTGCTGTAGTTAGTTGTTTGATCTGATGATTGTGATTGTGATTGTAATTGTGATTGGTTGTCTGTGGCTCTCGAGATGTGTTCTCGGCTGAGTGGGGTCACTTGCGGGAGTGACTTCACGCCCTAGTTTCGCCCTTCGTGGAACCCGCCACGGAAGGGGATGTGCACATTAATGGGACAGGGTTATCGCTCGTACGATGAGCGGGGCTTAGGTGGGAACGGCTGCGGTCCCCCATCGGCGGGTGGGTCCAAAGTGGACGGTCGGTATTGAGATGATGGGAGTTGGTGGTGTGTGTGTGTGTGTGTGATTCAAATTGTCTGTCGCCTTTATTACTGTTATTTATATTGATTGTGTGATTAGTACTGACCCCGATGTTGTTTTGTAAACCTGCGGTGATCCATTCGGGGATGGTGAGCAGATATTGAACAGGTATAGAGATGAGTACTGGGATAGCTGGGATGGCCACGACATGATGATAGAGTCTTCCGCTGTAGCCTTAGTTTATTTTATATTTCAGTTGAGAACAGATAGTTTGAGAATCTTGTATCGTACTTTGGTTTGGTTTTGAGGATTGTATTTATCCATTAAACTATTTATAATAAATGTTGTTTCTGTTTTGTCTATTTGATTATCATACCTCGGGCGACCGAGATGGTGATGTCTTCATACCTGAGTGGTCCTGGTAAGGCACTTGGAGTATGGGGGTGTTACAAATGGTATCAGAGAGACGATCTTGAAACCTGTAACCAATGAACTTAATGAACATAGGGAGTCAATTAAAATGAACCCGGGGTAAAAGTTGTAGGAGCTAGTGCAAAGGCTTGGGAGACGTCCTAAAGTCGCGGGGGTCGCCCTACAACTTTGAACCGGTCACATGGGAAAGTGCTTGTCGAGTCATATGTGTGCTTGGTTAACTTGTTGACAATATGATGAAGTGTGTGATTGTTGGATGTTGGAGGAGAAGTTGAGAGTGTGAAAGAAAAGTAATATATGTGTAGACTTGATGTTGGAATAACATGTTGGATGTTTACAATGTGGCTTTAATAGCATGATGAATTGATCTTGTTGATAGCAGAATAGACGCGTAGCATACTTATTATGATATCATGTGGTTTTATAAAGTTTAGCATGTTAGTGTATGACGTAATACGCGGGTAGCTCTTACGTATTAGTGATACTCGATCGAGTGGGGCTGACTCGATCGGGTGGGTTTTTGGCGATTTTGAGTCCAGAATCGCGTTTTGGGGCACTCGATCGAGTAACTAGGGGTACTCGATCGAGTAGGGGGTCACTCGATCGAGTAGCCTAGATACTCGATCGAGTGGGTTAGAGATCAGAAGGTCTGTTTGGTTCTGGAGTTTGGGTACTCGATCGAGTACATGGGGGCACTCGATCGAGTAGCCCGTTACTCGATCGAGTGGGTTTGGATACTCGATCGAGTAGGTTCTGGGCAGCGTGTTTTCGTGTTTTGAAGTTTAGTACGTATGTTCATATCTACCCTTTCTTATATATGTATAGTTTCAAGATGCCGCCAAAGAGAAATGCTTTGTACGCGAGAGCAGAGCTTATGACCATGGATGACATCGTAAAGATGTTAGAACACCAAGATTCTCTTACTGAGACCCTAAAGAAAGTGAATGAGGACAAGAATAAGGATAAGGAGAAGGAGGTTGACCACGCTAAAGTCAGCCTCTATATTGCGAGGTTTAACCCGAAGGAGTACAAGGGAGTTGAGGAGCCTAACCTTCTGGATAGTTGGCTGAGGGAGATGGAGAACATGCTAGATTTAGTTCACTGTCCTGATGAGATGAGAGTGGATCAGGCGCATTCTATCCGAGAGAGGCGGTGGCAAGTGGTGGGATTCAGTGAAAGTGAGTGCCAAGGAGATATATACCAACCAAGGGTTACCTGCTATACCTTGGGAGGAGTTTCGTAGGGGTCAATTTGTGAGGAAGGAGTTCGTACTTAACATGTGAGGAGTAAGTTGAGAGAGGAGTTCGATAAGTTTAAGATGACTCTTGAGATGTCTGTGGCTGAGTACTACAGTGCAGTTCAATGAGAAATCTAGATATCTTTGAGGATATGGGTTTGAGTGAGGAGAATCTGGCTTTGAGGTTTGAGAGAGGGCTAACCACGAAAATTATGGATAAGTTGCCCGTGGGAGTCCTTACTGATGTAAAGGAAGCGTATGAGAGGGCTGGGAGAGCTGAGAGACTAGTGGAGATGGCTCAGGAGAGGTCAGGAGGAGAGAAGAGGAAGTCTGAGAGCGAGGGTGGTGGCCAATCTAATTTCAAGAAAGGCAACTACAATCGCCTAAAGGATTTTCTTCGGGTCCGGTTTAGTCTTTGGGACTTCCTTTGGGCGAGGCCGAGGGAGTGTGAGTAATAGTTGGGGAGTGACCTGCTTTGGTTGTGGTGGTGTAGGCCACAAGAGACATGAGTGCACGAGTGCACCGGATCTGCTCGAGACTCCGCACGAGCTTTGCGAGCAACGGACCACCGGATCATGGCCAAACCGGGAGGCCGAGCTACCAGTGGGAGGCAACCGCAACGGCGGTAATTCTTATCAGAAGACACCGATGAACAACAACAACAACAATCAAGGGTCGGGTGCTAAGCCTACCACATCAGCCAGTACTGTCCAGGGAGGTGGACAGAAGACCAGTGGCAAGTTGTTCATGATGGACAAGAAGGCAGCTGAGGAAGATGCACACGTTATCACCGGTACATTCCTTGTTAATGGTATTCCTACGTTTGTTTTGTTTGATTCGGGGGCTTCTCAGTCGTTTGTGTCTTCGAGTCATGTAAAACAGTTGGGTTTGAGAGTATATGAGTCTGTTAGAGAGCAAGTTTTCATACCTTCGGGTGAGTCTGTATCATGTGGGAGGTTGTTTAGAGATGTATCTTTGATAGTTGGGCAAGTCGATTTCCCTGTAGACTTGCTAGAGTTTCCTTTTAATGGTTTTGAGATGATAGTTGGGATGGATTGGTTAGGAAAGTATAAGGCTAAGATAGACTATCATCAAAAGAAAGTGTCCCTAAGAGGTCCTAAGGGTGTTAGTGTGTCGTATCGTGGGTTTCTAGTCAAACCCAAAGTTAAGTTGATTGCAGCTGTCACCTTGAAGTCTTATCTGAGGAAGGGATGTCCTTTGATCCTGTGCCATGTGAGAGATGACCGGATAGAGATTCCGATTGATGAGATACCAAAGTGGTGGGAGAGTTTGCGAGATGTTTTCCGGAGGAGATTCCGGGGTTGCCACCGAAGAGGGAGATAGATTTCACCGTTGAGTTGAAGCCAGGGACGGGGCCAATCTCTAAGGCACCGTACCGTATGGGTCCTAAGGAGATGGAGGAGCTTAGGAAGCAGTTGGATGATTTGATAGAGAAGGGATACATTAGACCAAGTGTATCGCCTTGGGGAGCGCCAGTTCTTTTCGTGAAGAAGAAAGATGGGAGCTTGAGGCTGTGCATAGATTACCGGGAGCTGAACCGAGTGACGATAAAGAACAAGTATCCTTTGCCAAGGATAGATGACCTGTTTGATCAGTTGAGTGGTGCAACAGTCTTTTCTAAGATTGATTTGAGGTCGGGGTACCATCAGGTGAAGATTAGAGAGGTGGACATACCGAAGACAGCTTTCACGTCGAGGTATGGCCATTATGAGTACGTGGTGATGCCGTTTGGGTTGTCTAATGCGCCGGCAGTGTTTATGGACTTGATGAATAGGATCTTCAGACAGTTCTTGGACCAGTTTGTAGTGGTGTTTATCGATGATATCTTAGTCTACTCTAAGACTAAGGAGGAGCATGAGGAGCATCTGAGGATCGTGTTGCAGACTTTGAGAGATCATGAGCTGTACGCTAAGTTGTCCAAGTGTGAGTTCTGGTTAGAGAAAGTTGCTTTTCTGGGGCATGTAATCTCTAAAGATGGGGTAGCTGTGGATCCGGCGAAGATTGAGGCAGTGACAAAGTGGGAAACACCAAAGAATGTTGCTGAGGTTAGGAGTGTCTTGGGTTTAGCTGGATACTACAGACGGTTCGTGAAAGATTTCTCCAAGATAGCTAGACCGATGACAGCGTTGATGAGGAAAGAGAACAGGTTTCGTTGGGATGAGAGTTGTGAGACGGCGTTCCAAACATTAAAGGAGCGTTTGACCACAGCTCCTGTCCTAGCATTGCTGAAGGGGAGCGAGAATTTCGAGGTTTATACAGATGCCTCGAAGAATGGGTTGGGATGTGTGTTGATGCAGAATGGTAAAGTGATTGCCTATGCTTCTAGGCAATTGAAGCCTTATGAGGAGAACTACCCTACTCATGATCTGGAGTTGGGTGCAGTGGTGTTTGCTCTCAAGATTTGGAGACATTACCTTTATGGAGCAATCTTTAAGGTATTTTCTGATCACAAGAGTCTCAAGTACATCTTCACGCAGAAGGAGTTGAACATGAGACAGAGGAGGTGGATGGAGTTGATTGGCGATTACGACATGGAAATCATCTACCATGAAGGGAAGGCCAATGTTGTTGTTGATGCTTTGAGTAGAAAGAGTGTACATTCTCTGTGTACAGCTCTATCTTTGATGAGGCTGAGGGATGAGGTAGCAAGCTTTGGGATTCATATGATGCGAAAGGAGATGCTATGGGTGATATGACAAGACATATGGAGTTTTATTGATGATATTCGGGATAAGCAGGCTTTGGATCCTAAGATAGTGGAGTGGAGAGCTGGAGTAGAGAAAGGGACAGTGTCCCGGTTTTCCATTCATACAGATGGTAGCTTGAGGTTTGATGGTAGGTGGTGTGTTCCTAATGATGAGGAGTTGAAAAAGACGATCATGACAGAAGCGCATTGCACACCATATTCAGTTCATCCAGGCGGAGACAAGTTATACAAGGATTTGAAGAAAACGTTTTGGTGGCCTGGGATGAAGAAAGAGACAAATTTGAAGTTTGTGTCCCGTTGTTTGACCATGCCAGAGAGTTAAAGGGGAACATAGAAGACCACAAGGTAAGATTCAGTCTTTGGAGGTGCCTGAGTGGAAGTGGGAATCCATTTCCATGGATTTCATTGTGGGTTTGCCTAAGAGTCAACAAGGTAACAACATGATTTGGGTGATAGTGGATCGTCTGACCAAGTCAGCTCACTTTGTTCCAATGAAAGATACATGGACTAAGGCACAATTGGCTATGGCCTATCGAAAGAACGTGCTTAAGTTGCATGGAGTCCCTAAGGACATAGTGTCTGACAGAGATGCGAGATTTATATCGAGGTTTTGGAAGGAGTTGCAGGAATCGTTGGGAACAGCTTTGAAGATGAGTACAAAGATTTCATCCTGCGCGACGGATGGGCAGATCGAGAGAACAATCAAGACTCTTGAGGATATGTTGCGAGCTTGTGTGATGGATTTTGGTGGTAGCTGGGAGCAAAGGCTGGATTTGATAGAGTTTTCTTACAACAACAGCTATCACACCAGTATTGGTATGGCACCGTTTGAGGCTTTGTATGGGAGGAGATGTAGGAGTCCAATCTGTTGGGACGATAGTCTTTGAGGCAATGGTTTTAGGACCAGAGATGGTGCATGAGATGGTGGAAAGATTAAGATGATCGGGAACGGATGAGAGCGGCCCGATCGACGTAAGAGTTATGCAGATCTACATCGTCGGGACATAGAGTTTCAAGTTGGAGACAAGGTTCTTCTGAAAGTGTCTCCGATGCGTGGGGTTATGAGGTTTGGGAAGAAAGGCAAGCTAAGTCAGAAGTTTATAGGGCCTTATGAGATCTTAGAGCGAGTTGGGGAAGTTGCTTATCGTCTGGCATTACCAGCTGCGTTAGAGAGGGTGCATAATGTGTTTCATGTATCGCAGCTGCGGAAGTATGTGAGTGACCCGTCACATGTGTTGGAGGCAGAGAGCTTAGAGCTGGATGAGTCTTTATCATACCTTGAGGTTCCTAAGCAGATCCTAGACCGAAAGGTTAGAAAGACTAGGAGTGGTGAGACAGTTTTGCTTAAGATCCTTTGGTCTAACCACGAGACTGAGGAAGCTACATGTTGAGCTGTTTTGACTGGGCTTATTTGGAGTGGCTGTTTGAAGGAAAAGAGGGTCGAGCTGGGACCGTCTAATCTAGCGCTACCGGGAGGCAACCCGGAGTTTAAACATTTTGTTTGATTTGGTTTTGAAACATTTAGCTTTATTTGTTTTGTGTGCTTTAATAATTAGCTCGACTTAGACAGTTACTTTGGGTTTTTGCGCAATTTTGGGCGCGTTTTTATGTGCCTTTACAGGTTATTAGACCAAGTTAACTCAATTTATTGAGTTAATTCGTTAGCAGGAACTGTTCACGTCAGGTAACTTGGTCGATCGACTGACTAGAGTGGTCGATCGACTGACCTTCGCAGCACAGAAGCTACTGTTTCAGGTAACTTGGTCGATCGACTGGCCAAGGCGGTCGATCGACCACTGTGGCTGCTATACCTCGTTCTTTTAATTCATTCTTTACACATAATTACCGTTTCAATTTTGCTTTCTCCGATTATGCGCGGTATTTTCTGTCTTTTCAGGTCCTTTATGGTAGCACTGCTGGCTACTGAAACCTCCTAGCTCACGCTGGTTTGGGGAGGTTTCCTTTTGCGCTTAAAATCTTGTAAGTTTCCGAGTTCCTTTTCATGTCTTATTTAGTTATTTATCGCAAAATCCCATTTCCTTTTGCTTCTTTATACATGATTTCGCACAATGGGGACATTGTGTGATTTGGTTTGGGGAAGGGTTTTGCGTCGCATTTGCATTGTTCTTATTGCATTTCAGTTACACGTTTACATTTTTGTCTTGCATTGTTGTGTATTTTCCCCTATATATACAGAAAATCAAAAAAAAAAAATTGAGAAATTTGAGAAATTTCAAAAAAATTTAAAAAATATCATGTTTAATTTTGCATATTAGGATGAGTCAGATTGGAGTATTCATTACTGATAGTTGTCATTTGCTTAAGCCTTGCATTGTTTCACATCTTTTAGCAAAAGTTTTTGCAATATCTCGAATTTCGTTTCAAAATTTGTTGAACAATTAGACTTGACTTGAAATTTTGGCAAACTACAAAACTTTCTAAGGAATTAGAGCCTATAAACTGGTGTCATTCATGACCAGTTTCATTTAGAATTGTGAGTAGTTACTCCCTGCATATCGTGTAACATTAATTTGCACAAGTATGACATTTAATTTCTTTTTGCCTGCATACATTCGGGTTAGTGGTTGGTATTGCATGTTTGGAGAATGCTTGCGAAAATCCCTTTTGTTCATTTTACCCATTAGCTTCACATTAGCCAAAAATTGCCAGTTGACCCTTTAGCTACAATCCATAAACTAAGCCTACCCTTTTGCTGAGCTAGTTTAGTAGTTTTAGTGGTATTCATTGTATTGTATCAATTTTGGCTCGATTTGCACTCTATGAAGTTGGTGATGAATGAAGGAGAAAAGAAAAAGAAAAATGAAAAAAAAATTGAAAAATAGTGACTGCCGAAAAAGAAAAAAAAAAGAAAACAAAAGAAAAAGAAACGGCAAAGAAAAAAAAAAGAGAAAAAGTTTACTCCTATGTTTGCTTTATATTTTATGAGGAGTGTTATTTGGATTAATGAAGTGTTTGCCTAATTCATTAAGGCATTTGAGCTTATTTCATTGAGTTAGAAGTGGATGTTTTATTCGGTTTGTTAGGATGCTAGCTTGGCTATTTCCCTCTCATTCCCATATTGTTTTGCCTCTTCTTACCCATAGCTTCACTTATCCAAATCTTTGCAAGTATTCGGCATGTGATGGACCCTGAATGGTTGGAATGTATGTGCACGGTAGCTAGAATTATTTATCATACTATATTGCATGCATGATCATGTTGGTTGAGTCTAGGTGAGCGACTTTTGTCTCTTTCTCTCTTACATATAAATTGCTTACCATTTGCTTTGTTGAGAGAAGAGTGACCCGGGAGAGTCCAATCTTGAAAGTCTCGCAAAGTCAAATGTTCAACATCTCTTCGAAATATGCATAAATTCGTTTGCGTGACATTGAGCTATTAGTAGTTGATTCATATGCATTAAATTAGTTTAAGTAGACGATTTTCAGTTAGTCCATGTTTTGCTCCTTTCTATCTAGATTTAGTTTTGCATTTAGTTTGCTTGGGGACAAGCAAAGGTTTGGTTTGGGGAAGTTTGATGCGTGTCTATAATATGATGTTTTACATCTTTATTTCCACGCATTTTATGTCTATTAGATGTAGTTTATTCTACTATTTCCCCTATTTCTGTCTACTCTCGTGTTTTTATGTAATATTGCAGATTATTGCGGAAATGGGTAGAAAATGAACCAAATCTTGACCCCGGAAGCTAAGCTTAGGAAAGACATGAATATTTGACTCGGACTTGAAGTTTAGAATGCATTTCAAGGCCTGAAGATAGCAAAAGCATGGGTGCGTACGAGTTTAACAAGCAAAGAAGCACCTCACGACATTGCAGGCTGATTCATATGGCTATATCTCGAGTTCTAGAGAAGATAATCGAGTGATTCCAATTGTTGATGAAAGCTTATCCTCTTAGCTTTCGAACGCCGCGTAGAACGCCTGATTTGACCAAGTAACGAAGAAATGGCAGCTGTTTTAAGATCGTTGCGCGCTGCAGAATTCGTCGAAATGCACTCTTGTCAAAGACACCTTTGGTCGATCGACGACCTACTTGGTCGATCGACCAGAGAGCGAGTTCCGTAAGCCACTGTTCAACTATGATCATCGATCGATGGGTCTTGTGGTCTATCGACCGATTTATCTGCTGCAGCGAGATTTGTTTGTGCGAGACTTAGTAATTAGTCTTATCTTTTATTAATTTAGGAAATAATAATTAGCTCTTGAGTATAAATAAGAGAAGAATTTAGACCTAGAGACTAATTCCCCTTTGCTCAGTTTTGGGGTGACGTTACTTTGCTTATTTCGTTCGGCGTTGCTCTTTCTTTTTCTTTCTGGATTCAATTGTAAACTTCTTCTTCCCTTAATCTTGTTCTTAATTTACTTCTCGTTCTTAATCTCTTCTTAATTACTGTTTTACTCTTAATTTCTTGTTCTCCTTTAATTAATTTATGCACTTAGTTTAGTTAATTCCTTTCGTTATGCTTTATTTAATTAATCGTTTCATTATTATTGTTATTAGATTTATAGCTATGCTTAGGTAATTCGTTGCTAGGATTATGGGAATTGATGGAATAACGATTTTTTCTAATTAGGTTTAAGATCTTTTGATTAGATCGTTTCTATGTTGTTCATCGTTGTTTTGATTACAATTAGTCGCTTGAGTTAACGCTATTCGATCGATTAGTTTCGTAAGCCTTGACCTAGATCCGCGATTGGGAAGGGTGAGACCTGCAGTGAACAATAGAATACTTTAGTAAGGGCGGAAGCTAGACTAATAGTGTTTTAGGGCGAATTGAGACCGTTAGGAGATATTCGTTGCCCCTTAGACTGATTTATGAGACTTATCTGTGACCTTAACTGCTTTTATCTGTTTCTTTTGATGACCCGAAATCCTAGTTTCCTTCTCTTATTGTCGATCGTTTATTTTATCTCCTTGCTTTAGTTAGTTTTAGTCCCTTATCTTACAAAACCCCTCAATCTTATAGACTAAATAAAGGCAACTAATAATTCCCTACCTCCCTGTGGTTCGACCCTGACTGCCGCTATCTATAGTAGTAGTTCGGAAATTTATAAATATTATTTTTGGTACTCTACGACGGTATCACCGTGCTCTAAAATTTCCCTGTCGATCCCACGCATGTCTTTGTAGGACCAAGAGAATACGTCCTTGTATTCGTGTAGAAGGTCGATGAACTGCTGTCTTTCCGAGGGGTCAAGGGTGGTCCCTATCCTAAGTTATTGAGGTGTGTTTCCGGTCCCTACGTTGATGGGTTCGATCTCCTCAATGATGGGTGTCCTATCTTCTCGTTTGGCAAGTTCTTTGGCTAGGTGAGGTGGGTAGTCACTCAAGTAAAATTCCTCATATTCTTTCATAATTGCATTGTAGTTAAATTTAGACGAGTCGTAAGAAAACTTAGCGTTCATTAAGTCGACTTAAGCAAAAATCTCGGATAGTATAGATATCTCATGGGCAGTCAGAGGCGACGCAGTAGAGGAGGTGGTCCCTTGAACAGGCTTCAGGTGGCTACCTTCCGTGGGAGTGGGGATGACCCTAGTTGACTCTGCCTCTGAGGCAGCCACAAGTTTGTGATAAAACAGTGGAAAGGGGACTTTGAACAGGACATTAGAGGTGCTAGGAGCTAAGACAGACTCTGACTCGGACATAAACTCAGACTCCTTTTTATCTTCACTTTCTTCTTTGAACATAGGGCCTTCTCCAGTTGTGATCTTGAGAATACGGCCTTGACGATCGGTCCACTTGACCGTTTTCCTCCAGCCTTGTGTAGGTTTCTCTGGGTCAGTATAAGAGATTAAGGCAGTGGGATCGAATTGGTCATCCTTTTAAAGCAATGTTGATGATGTCCTCATAGCCAAGATACTTGATGTTGTCTTCTCCGAAGAGGAGATTCACGGCTTGACTGTCCAGGCACGGGGTCGACTCAGATTTGGTTGACGTAGCTTTGGTGTTGTCGGGGATGAAGTAGGAGTCTTGAAAGACCTCTACGCCCGGGTGTTTGACATTAGCTACGGGGTCACAGATTGGCTCCGGAAAGCCATTGTAGAGCTCGGATTCTCCCTCAGGAATGAAGTATCCATTGAGATTAAAATGATAGGGACGGAGGATGACTCTGTGATTTTTGCGCTTCCGTATTAGGAGATTCATTTCATGGATGTCTTCATCGGTTGGCTCATAACTTAACCCAAAGGGGATGTTGGGGTCCTTGGCCTGAGGCAAGGTGCTCTTCAGCGGATTGAGAGGTTGGCCTGGGAAATAACCCTGGCGTATCAGAATGCGGTTGCCTGCGAGGTTCGAGAACGGGTCACAATCAAAGGGTGTTGATTCGTCGGTTGGGGCATTCACAGCTTGGAATCCCCACATTTCACTGTCGTCCTCCTCAATGACTTGAGAGGCTATTCCCTTCTTCATGATAGCCTTAATCGGGGTTACTAAAATTGTGATGGTTTTCTCGTTGAAAGGGACCCTAATTTTCAGATGAAGGGTTGACGTGACGGCCTCGGCGGTATAGATCCAGGGGCATCCCAAATCCATGTTAAAAGAGGTGTCAATGTCGACCACCTGAAAATTGGCCTGTCTTTCCAGGGGTCCTGTTGCAATGGTCAAGGTGATGAGCCCCTCAACCTTACGACGGGTGCCGTCATAGGCGTGTACTCCTTGATTAGTCGGGACCAAGTCAGCTTCCTTGATACCCAATTTATGAGCCGTTTTGAGGGGGGAATGACGTTGACCGCAGATCCGTCATCCATTAAAACCATAGGCACATTCTTCTTCTGGCATTTTACAGTGATGTATAAGGTCATATTATGGTTATCTCCGAAGGGGGGGGGGGGATATCTTCGTCAGAGAAGATGACCGGGTTGTTTAGGTCAAGGACATCCCTAGTCATGTGTGCTACCACTTCTTCAGGAGACGAGGTAGAGGGAACCGTTAACATTCCTAGGGCTTGTAATCAAGCCTGCCGATGTTCGAATGATGTAGCAATTAGTTACCAAATTGAAATTTCGGCCTTCGCCTTTTCCAGTTGTTTAAGGATCGAATTTTCGGGAACCTTGGGTTGGGTGTCCACGTCGGGGATGACTTGGTCATTTGTTGTTGGATTGGTTGTTGTATTGTTTGATTTTGGTAGGGGCGTCCGGACCGGGTGAGGTGACCAATCTCTTTTGGCTATTTGCCCTTTCCCGGAACAATGCAGACATCCTCTTCATCGTCTCTACAGTTACTGTTATTTTCGTGATCGCGAGGGTACCTTGGAAGGGTATTCCTCGGAGGGTAGTTTTTGTAGTGGAAGTTCTTGTGGGGGTATTTTTTGTGGGGTTGATTATTGTGGGGTGCATGACAAAATGGTCGCGGGAGCAATCCTTTTTGGAAATGGGAGTTTTGGGCACTTGGAGGACCCTCCCTTGGGCGTGGTGTTGGTGTTGGTAGGTTGAAAATGAACCAGTGGTAGGCGTCCTCAAGTCGAGTAATCCTTTCTGAGAGACAGGCTATAGCTTCTTCAACCTGTTAGAACATGGTGAGCATGGTTACAGCGCTGAATATGAACATCCCGTCCGGGGTGTCCTTTTCCAAGGCATTCACCTCATCATCAATAGGTAGGATGAGGTGTGAGCAATCGAGGGTTAGCTCGTCATTAGAGATGGCATGGATCTTCTAGCGGTTTGTCTTGTTATTTGGTTTTGTTGGTAGAGGTAAAGGTAATTCCCCTTTTTTAATCATATCCTGAATGGCGTGTTTTAGCTTAAAGCAGGCTACCGTGTCATGACCTTTGCCCTGGTGGTATTGGCAGTAGTCATTGGGATTCCATAAATGGATTTTCTTGGCCTCAGATGGATCAGGAGTGGGCCCAATCGGCTAAAGTTTCCCTTGGTCCATGAGTCTTTTTAGGGCACTAGTATAGGTCGTTCCCAAGTTTGTGAATACCCTTTGAGGACGCTCAGTTTTCTTTGTGGTTGGTTCGAGGAGGATGACCTCATCAATTTTGTTTGTCTGACCACATGGATGAGATCCGGCTGATGTAGACCCCTGATAGCCCCTACCGATGGTGATGTGATCAATATTTGAGCATATTTAGTCCCCGAATTAGCCTCGTTCCTATGCTTTTTAGTGCATATTTGGGTCATTTACTATCTTTAGTCCTTTGTTTTGCATATTCTTTGAGGTTTTGTTTCCTTGGTAGGAGAGGAGTGCAAACCTTGCATTTTCATGGCAAAATAGAGCTAAATTGATCGAATCAAATGACCAAGCATCAAAGAGAAGACAAGACTAGAAGGCCTTTGTACATAATGTAATAGATGGGCAATGATGAAGAAGATCCTTGTATCTCCGACAAAATCCGAGAGGATTGTTGGAAGAAGAAAAGAAGAAAAGAAGAAATGGCACGCTGGACTAGGATCCGAGCGTCTCACCTATCGGGGCGCTCATCCAGAAGCTCCACAAGCCGCTCGTCCAAGCTGCCAGGCTGCTCGTCTAACACCTACACAATCCGCTCGTCCCGACCTTTTGGACGCTCAGATTGTCCTCCAGTGCAACACGTCCTCTTTGATACCCGTCGTTGTGAGTACCAAAAATAAGATTTATAATTTCCTATTAAGACTAACCTAGGCTAGTGGTAACAGGGTCGAACCACAAGGAGGCAGACGTAATTTCTAGCTGTCAAATAAAAGTCTAAAGTAACGATTATGGGGGTTGATTTGGGTTGGTCGATAGCTAAGAGTAAATAAAGACAATAAACTAAAAAGACGGATTAAACAAATAAAGAAGGGGTACTAGGATAGTCGGTCCATTATAGTTTTGGCGGCAGCATACTAAGTCGGTCTGAATCAAACACATGTGAGGCGGGAAAACAAGAGGTCCTCTCGGTCCACTCTTAACAGATAGCATCTTTCGATCTCGCTATAAGTCCCTAATATCACTAATACTGACTCTCGTCCTGAAAAGTGACTAACAGTCTAAACTATACCTATCTTTCGATCTCAGCACAATTTAGTCATTTTAATTGGTGGTCTAACAACTGTCCCTATCTTTCGATCTAATGGGTCAGTCATAAATTAAGCATCTAACTGGTCGCATGCATTCGATTCGTTAAATACAACATTTAAATCAATTAAAACGAAAGGTAACCTCACGTGGTCAGTCGATCGACCAGATATGGCGGTCGATCGACTGACACGCGAATTCAGTCCAAAACAATACTACGCCGCCTACGCTATAATTCGCCTACATCCTAGCACAAATAATCTAGCTACTCATGATACTGATAAAAACAACAATAACAATATGACCTAATGAATCCATGCTTGAAGTATTCAAATAACAAATAGCGATAAACGATAATTGGCTTTGGATACTAACTAGCAATTCTATACTAACAATGAAATAAAACGAATTGAAATAGGGCAGGAAGAATACCGAGAATTACAGAGGAACAAATTGAGAATAAGAACGAAAAATTCCAATGCTAAACAATATTCCAAACCCTAATTATAAAACTAAAGAATTGTATGTAAAACTTAAAGTAAAAACTTAATTCCTATTCTGATGTTCTAGGTTACGTTATATAGCAAACATACGTAACTTTTATTTCCAAAACCTAATACTCAATGGGCTTGCGCTTCCTCGGTCTTTTAATTCTCGTCTGGGATAGCAGCTTGGCCGATCGACTGATGGTAGTGGTCGATCGACTGATCCTCAGTGTACAGTAGCTTCTGGAACCCGCAGGTTGGTCGATCGACTGGAGGTAGTGGTCGATCGACTGCTTGCGCTGCTACTTGACTTCTATAATCTCGTGGATTTGTCTTTTGGGCCTCAAAATGCGCACCAAGCTTGTTCCTTAAGCGAATACTTCAAGTCAAATGCAATGTAGATACTCGGGGACGGATTTAGCTCGATTTCCGCTGGATTCTTCACATTTCTGCAATAAAGTACAAAAATACGGAAGTAGACGGAAATAGGGAGAAATGTAGCATAAACTACATGAATGAGCTCTGAAATGCGTGTAAAATGGGATGTAAAACATCATATAAAAGACACGCATCAAACTTCCCCAAACCAAACCCTTGCTTGTCCCCAAGCAAGAGCTAGACTCGATCTAAAAGAACGAGTTCAATCTGAGAGCGAATTGCAACATGTAAACCTAAACCATTTTAATGCAACAATCAACAATCAATTAGCGTATGAATCATGCAAACGAGTTATGGAGTCGTTAAAAACTGCTGAACCGTCAACCATAGAGACCTATCAAATCGGACTCTCACGGGTCGCTCAAATCACTCAATAAGCACAGGTGAATAATGTAAGATAGAAAGAAGTAAATATGAAATGACTCTCACCTAACTACGACCTATAAGAACATGCCTGCAATCTAATATGAAAATGATCTCTACAACCGTACATATGCATTCCAACCAACAAAGGACCATGACACATGCCGAGGTATATATGGGATATGTGAGGTATGGGTAAGAAGAGGCAAAACATTTATGGAAAAGTGGAGGTACAGGTGATCAAGCTAGTACCAAAACGGAACCATATGGTAACATCCAACTTCTTGCTCATCAACAAATGGAACGGTGTTATAGCAAGCACAAATCTCACAATCTCCAGGTATAAAAGTAATCAACTAACTCCCCAAAAGAAATGATTAATACATGGGAGCAAAAATCGCCATAAGATAAGGATATGAATTATGGGAATTTGATTTATTTTCTCTTTTTCTCGAACCTCAGTCGATCGACCAAACGGGGCAGTCGATCGACCGCATGAACAGTACAAAACTCTTTTTTTTTTTCTTTCGAATCATTTTTTCATTTTTTTTCCTTTTCTATTTCTTTCTTTCCTCCTTTTCATCTTTCCAACAATATCTCAAACATGAGCATATGCTACCAAAAACGAGTAACAACCCCAAGAACACAGACTACTAGCTTGACAAGGGCAGGCTAAATGTAGGATGTAGTAATGGGACAAAAAGGCTGTTTTTGGCTGTGTGGGGTTCATGGGTAAAACGAATAAAGGGAAACCTCTACCACATGTGTCAACAAACCACAAACCGAATGCATACAGGTATTAAGTAGATCAAGTTCATATTTATGCACATTTATGTAACATGTCTCATAAGGAGTACTACTCACATTCTTAGATGAACTGGTCATGAATGACACCAGTTATAGGCTCTAAATCTCAGAAATATGATGTAGCTTGCCAATTTTCTAAGTCAAGTCTCAAATTCAGCAAGAGATTTAATGAAAACTCGTAGATATGCATATACGATTCTACTAATAACATGTCAATCAAGCAAGGCTTAGGCATAAAACAGATGCAAATGCAAAATCATAATTGAAATACTACCGTTCCGACTCGACCTATATGCTAAAATAAACGTGCATTTTATGGAAAAGTTTTTGAAATTTTTCAATTCTTTTTGGTATTTTTGATTTATATGAAAGTGAAATAAACAATTCAAAACAAAATGTAAACGTGAATGCAAGCAAATGATATGCGACGCAAAACCCTTCCCCAAACCAAATCGCACAATGTCCCCATTGTGCAAAATCATGTAATGAAGAAAAGAGAAATGGGAATTTGCGTAAAATGAAATAAGACATGAAGTGGAAATCAGGAACTTACAAGATTTTGAGCGCAGCAAAGGAAACCTCCCAAACCAAATATGAGCTAGGAGGTTTCAAGAGTGGCAGCAGTGCTACTAATAAGTACCTGAAAGACAAATAAAACCCACGGATAAAATCGAGAAGACAATTTTGAAGCGGTACATATGTGCATAATTAAGAAAACAGAAGAAATAAATAATTTGACGGAAGGTAAAGAAGAGTAGAAGACTCCCTTAAGCCCGCAAATCGACCAAACGCAGCAGGGGAGAGGTCGTAAACAGGTACAGCAGCGTCCTCGGTCGATCGACTAAGAATGGCAGTCGATCGACCAATGTGTCAGGAACAGTAGCTCCTGGAAAGTGCAACTCAGTTGATCGACCAATGTAGCCAGTCGATCGACTGAAAATACTGCTGTACTCCTTATTTCTTCGTATTTGCTCAATAATTTGAGCTAATGAGCTCTAAAAACCTGCAAATGCACAGTAATCCGCGCCCAAAATTGCGCAAAACCCAAAATAAAGTCTCAAACGCATAAAATCCTATGCAAGCAAAATAAAATGCGAAGTTTCGCGCATACAAAAGCAATAAAAAGTGTCTAACAAAAGAAAATAAAAAGTTTGTAGAACATGAGATCAACTAGTAGTTGATCAAAACGGCCACGGAATGGCCCACTTTGTCGGCTTCTGGCTACTAGAGGTAGGCTCAACGGTGCTTATCTTATCAGCTGCATCCTTCTTAGCTTCCACGTCCGTATGGCTCAACGGATCAACACTTTCATCATCTCCCCAGTCAATGATCTCTTCAGACTCGTCAGAATCCAAATCGGACTTCCTTGCCTTGACTGGCTCGTCATCAACTTCCTCATCGGTGGCATAGCTAAGGCAACCAAGACCTCCTCGTGAAATGTTTTGCTTCTTTGCAGCTGCAGTGACTTGCAGCTCTTCCTTCCCAAACCAAATTTGCTCGTGCAATATCAGAAATAGACAAATCTTCCTCTAATTTGCTCCCAATCTGGGGCGGAAGGGTTACAACAGGAATAGAGACAGGTAAATCAGGAAGCACAAAGTACGATTTCTTGTCAGAAACCGTATTACAAGTCACAGGCCACATGGGGTCCTTTTTCTTAGATGGCTGGGCAAAAATAATAGAATGCTTGCCTACTTTGAAAGTCAAGGTTCCTAACCCAACATCTATGACTGCACCAGCAGTGTGCAGGAATGGCCTACCCAAAATAATGGGAATATGGGCATCCTCGGGCATGTCAAGTACGACGAAGTCAATAGGGAAGAAGAACTTCCCTATTTGGACAGGAATGTCCTCTAAGACTCCTATTAGCTGGACCGCAGATCGGTCACCATCTCAGATCTTGTCATGTCATCATGCGAACCTAGTCAATTTGAGCTTCCTAGCTAAACTCAAAGGCATGACGCTTATACTAGTTCCTAAGTCACATAATGCCTTCTCAATATAGAAGGTACCTATATTGCAAGGAACAGAAAAGCTACCCGGGTCCTCTAGCTTATGGGGTGCAGTATGAGACAAGTAAGAGCATGACTCTTTGGTTAGTGCGACAGTATGCACATTTTCAAGTGACTTTTTCTTAGACAGGAGTTGTTTCATAAATTTAGTGTAGGCAGGCACTTGATTGACCAACTCAAGGAAGGGTACTTGTACATTCAAACTACGGATAACCTTTTCAAATTTACTGAAAGATACCTGTTCCTTTGTCGGCACTAGTCTCTCCGGATATGGGGCTGTAAGAAGTACCTTAGCCCTTTCCTCTAAATCGCGTGTGCCGGTATCCGTGGACTTAGGCTGAAAGTCCACCACCTTCTCCTTATTGAAGCTTGAACCCTCCTCAGACCGTCTCAAATGTGAGCCATTGACCGACATTGGGTCAAACTTCGGAACCGGAACGGACCCATCAGCACTCGAGTCTTTCCCCAATATTTTCGGGACTGTCGAACCTCGAAACAAATGGTCTCTCAAATTATTGGGCATTGAAGGACGAAATTTCTCAATATCAGCAGGGGTCTCAGTCGATCGACCACCTTGCTCAATCGATCAACTGAGATGTACAGTTCCAGAAGCTCCTGTAACCCGCGCTTCAGTCGATCGACCGGGTATATCAGTCGATCGACTGATGTACCTGGTAGATGCCTTGTTTTTGTTATTTTTCGTTAAAGCTTTCTTTTGACTCGGTTCCGCTTCAACTTTTTCAGGGGCGTCCTCTACCATAGCAGGCCCCTCCAGGGTGGACCCGCTCCTCAAAGTGATGGCATTTAGGGTCTCCTTTTTGTCAGTTTGAGTCGGTAGGTGTCCGGGAGCTCGAGAGGTACTCTTACTAGCCAATTGAGCAATTTGGCTCTCTAATAGCTTCATCCCGGCCTCTATAGCTTGGGATTCCTTCAGCAACAGGTTCTTAAACTCAGCAAATTCAGAATTCTGTGTTTGTTGCTGCTGCGACACATAGGGAGGTTTCTGATATTGTTGTTGCTTTTGATGAGGAGGCACATAGGTTGCTGCTGCGGAGGTGGAGTTGGATTTAGGACATTCTGGCTAGTCCACCTCAGGTTGGGATGAACATTAGGCTCATAGTAGGTGTTTGTCTGCCTATAATGTTGAAAGGCAGCACAAGACTCAAAGGGACTAGGACAATTCTTCGAAACGTGTCCCTCAGCTCCGCACCTTTCACAGACGAAAGGACCGTCTGTCACAGCATTTACATGGTAGATGCCTCCTTTTGAAGCTCCTCCCAGTTCATATTTGTCAAACCTCGCAGTGAGAGCTTCAAGTGCAGCCACAGAAGAAGATTCAACAGCTCTTCTTTGGTTCCCCCGGGAATTTCCATATTCAGCTTTGTGGGTGGCTAAGTCATCAATGATCTTCCACCCTTTGGTCTCCCCCATATTCTCAGCAAATCGGCCATTGGCTGCAGCATCCAAGATGGCCCTCTGATCGCCATACAGTCCATTATAGAAATGATTGCACAAGCTCCATTTTTCGAAACCATGGTGCGGTATGGTTCGCACCAGCTTCTTAAATCGAACCCATGCCTCGTGAACGTTCTCATCCGGCCCTTGTTTGAAACTCGTGATTTGAGCTCTAATAGCAATCGTCTTTGAAGCAGAAAAGTACTTCTTGTAAAATGCCAATGCCAAGGAATTCCAGTCGGTGATCCCATGAGCAGCTCGATCCAGATCTCTATACCACTCCCTTGCAGCATCACGGAGCGAGAAAATGAACATGGTCTCCTTGACCTGGTCTGAGGTAACGCCGGCTGGTGGGGATATGGAGCAGCAATAATCGATAAATGTCTCCATATGCTTAGCTGCATCCTCATTTGCAGCTCCCTCGAACTGGTTCTTCTCAACCAAACTGAGATAAGAAGGTTTCGGCTCGAATTTCCTGGCTTCCCCTGGTAATGTGAACCCTTTGTAAAGATCTTGGTGACGCCTCGAATGATCAAGCTATAGTTGCTTCTTCAGCCATGACTGGGATTTCTGGAGAAGTAACTGTCTCAGCTGAAGAAATAGAAGCAGGAGATGTAGGTGGGTCTTCTTCGAATAGAGCGTTCTCGTAGTAACTTGATAGAGTACTCAGCTCTTCCTCCGTCGGCAATATCCTTTGTGATCATCTCAACTCGCGCAAATATTTCTCTATCTCAGGATTTAATGGTACTAATTCACCACCCTGTGACCTGCGCATAAGAGGAAACTACAAAAAGAATATAAGAAAAGTTTAAGGAACGGGTGTCCCTTAAACTAAGAAAGACTAAAAATAAAACAACTAAAAATTAGAACTATTGCCTCCCCGGCAACGGCGCCAAAATTTGATACCCGTCGTTGTGAGTACCAAAAATAAGATTTATAATTTCCTATTAAGACTAACCTAGGCTAGTGGTAACAGGGTCGAACCACAAGGAGGCAGACGTAATTTCTTGCTGTCAAATAAAAGTCTAAAGTAACGATTATGGGGGTTGATTTGGGTTGGTCGATAGCTAAGAGTAAATAAAGACAATAAACTAAAAAGACGGATTAAACAAATAAAGAAGGGGTACTAGGATAGTCGGTCTATTATAGTTTTGGCGGCAGCATACTAAGTCGGTCTGAATCAAACACGTGTGAAGCGGGAAAAAAAGAGGTCCTCTCGGTCCACTCTTAACAGATAGCATCTTTCGATCTCGCTATAAGTCCCTAATATCACTAATACTGACTCTCGTCCTGAAAAGTGACTAACGGTCTAAACTATACCTATCTTTCGATCTCAGCACAATTTAGTCATTTTAATTGGTGGTCTAACAACTGTCCCTATCTTTCGATCTAATGGGTCAGTCATAAATTAAGCATCTAACTGGTCGCATGCATTCGATTCGTTAAATACAACATTTAAATCAATTAAAATGAAAGGTAACCTCACGTGGTCAGTCGATCGACCAGATATGGCGGTCGATCGACTGACACGCGAATTCAGTCCAAAACAATACTACGCTGCCTACGCTATAATTCGCCTACATCCTAGCACAAATAATCTAGCTACTCATGATACTGATAAAAACAACAATAACAATATGAACTAATGAATCCATGCTTGAAGTATTCAAATAACAAATAGCGATAAACGATAATTGGCTTTGGATACTAACTAGCAATTCTATACTAACAATGAAATAAAACGAATTGAAATAGGGCAGGAAGAATACCGAGAATTGCAGAGGAACGATTGAGAATAAGAACGAAAAATTCCAATGTTAAACAATATTCCAAACCCTAATTATAAAACTAAAGAATTGTATGTAAAACTTAAAGTAAAAACTTGATAAAAACTGAATGCCTATTCTGATGTTCTAGGTTACGTTATATAGTAAACATACGTAACTTTTATTTCCAAAACCTAATACTCAATGGGCTTGCGCTTCCTCGGTCTTTTAATTCTCGTCTGGGATAGCAGCTTGGTCGATCGACTGATGGTAGTGGTCGATCGACTGATCCTCAGTGTACAATAGCTTCTGGAACCCGCAGGTTGGTCGATCGACTGAAGGTAGTGGTCGATCGACTGCTTGCGCTGCTACTTGACTTCTATAATCTCGTGGATTTGTCTTTTGGGCCTCAAAATGCGCACCAAGCTTGTTCCTTAAGCGAATACTTCACGTCAAATGCAATGTAGGATACTCGGGGACGGATTTAGCTCGATTTCCGCTGGATTCTTCACATTTCTGCAATAAAGTACAAAAATACGGAAGTAGACGGAAATAGGGAGAAATGTAGCATAAACTACATGAATGAGCTCTGAAATGCGTGTAAAATGGGATGTAAAACATCATATAAAAGACACGCATCACTCTTCTTTCTCCATTCGAGATGCGCATATTTTTGAAAGACTAGCTAAATGGAGACCCGCATCTTTTATTGAGAGGAGCGATTCCTCAAGGACTTAATCGTCATTTAAGCCCATAGTAACCCTAATTTGTGAACCTAATCCTCACTATAAATACCCCATTAGTCTAATTAGATTATCAATCTTTAGTGTAGTTTATATTATTCTAATCTCTCTTTAATCTTGTAATCAACTTTTAATCAAGTCTTAATACAAATCTCATTTCCTTAATTTCTCTATTGTTCATCTTTTATTTTGGGTAATTGAAGATTATTTGGGTTTATTGGGAGATTGACAACCTTCCATCAATCATCAAGTACTTCTATTATTCTTTGCTTATTATTTTGGAATCATCATTAGGTATAATTCTCTTAATCCCTTTTTAATTATTGTTAATCATCTTCATTTATTCATCATGTTTTGCTTTGTTAATGTGATTGACAACCTTGTTAACATGTTAAACTTGATAATGAGTGAGTAGTTTCTTTAACTAGGGTTAATGGGGAAATAGGGGAAACCAACATAGGGGATGATTCATACTTAATCTAATATGTTCACATAATTTATTTGCTTGCTTGTTGTGATCTCAACTTATGCACATGTTATGTTTGATGAAATGCGAGCCTATGAATCCTTGCATTTTTTACCCATCACTTACCTTTTCAATGAGACTTGTGAGACATAAACCAACTCGAGTCTCATTAGACCATGCATATAGTTGAGTAGGGAGGATTAAGTCGACTTGTAGGTGTTGTACAATCTAATCGATTCGGCTTCGGGACCCAAACCTTCCTAGGATTGTAAGATATAAACCAACTCGATCCTATCACAACAATAATTGCTTGCTTATAATTTGAGAATATGTTTGTATGATCAATTCCCATGAATCCCCTATGAACCCATGACACCCTAGTGTTTTTAATCAATTGTTTACATCTTATTTTAGTCATCTTGCTTGTTTACTTTTATTGTTATTTAGTCTAGTGATCTTCTTATGTTAATCCAAATTGTGACACCCCTAGACACCACTACTTGCAATCGAAAATCCTACATCAATACCCGTCCCTTGGGATCCGACTTTTACTAGCCTCTTTACTAGTAGTAGAGTTGTTTGTGAAGATATAAATATTGTTTTGGTCTACGTGCTCCTAATGACAAGTAACCGAAATCTAAGCTCAAAGCGGACTGACCAGGTAGTTTTGGCTAGAACACCCTTGCGGAGGTCGTCTTCAATGCGGGTTCTGAGGATTTGTAGGTCCTGGAACGTTTTGATGTTCGATATCTCAGTAGGTTGCATAGACTGGACGGAGGTTGTTGACAAACTTCTCCACCAGAGTCGATTCACTCGGCTTACTGACCAATTAAGTGCATATCCGCGTCCAACAGGTTAGGAATTCAGTGAACCCTTTGTTATCATTCAGAGTCAGGACTTCAAGAGTGCTGGTGTTGGCTTGGATTTCGACGTTGTCGGCGTACTATTTGGTAAATTCTACGGCGACTTCGTCCCAAGTGATGATGCTCTTGGGGTCGAGGGAATAGTACCATTGGTGGGGAATTGGTTCTAGAGATGACGGAAAGATTCAGGTGAAAATTTCCTGCTTGACCCCCTAAATGGCCATGTAGTCGTTAAAGGCTCGAATGTGATTGAGCGAGTCCTCCACTCCCTTAAACTTGGGTACATCACTTAAGGTAAATTTGTCGGGCATTTGATCCCCAACGGGTTCGAACCTTCAATTGTTCTCGAGGTGGATGTTGTTACCACGGGCTCGGAGTTGTTCTTCCAAGAGCTTGAGCCTTTTCTCGGTTTCAGTTAAAGGTGGAGTGTTGTGTTCTCCGACTTCCTTGTTTTCCAGGGTGTCGATACGGGTCTCGACACGGCCCAAGGTGACCTTAAGAGTGGTGAGTACGCTGGCTAGCTGAGCAGTCGTGAGGTCTCTGTTGTCATCGTTGTTGTTGGATGACGCTGAAGACGGGGCCATGGCTCGGAGGCAGAAAATGGCTCACGTTACATCCCAATCTGACACGGTTAAACGACTAAACACAGACAACATTAAAGACGGAAAGACACTTCAGACCCAATAAGACGAGGACAACCGTGTGTGGCGTCTCGGTGCTGACTCGATATATGATGTGAAGGTGTTGACTGGACTTTGACCCGCGTTCAACATAATGGCGTGACGCCGTTGAACGAGTCTCGAGGTGAGACGACTCGTAAGTAAAGACCCATAAGTACATTTGCTTTGACTTGATAGACATGAGGCAGAATTGGAATGGTGGACTAAGATTTTCGAAAATAGAAATTTTAAAAAAGATTCGTTTGTCGTTTTATGGACGACTTCCGAAGGGTAGGGATCTTCAAAAGTCGGCTATTTGAAAAGTTGTCTTAATTTTGTTTTCAAAAGACGGTTTGAGTTCGAGTTGCGGTGGCTCCGAAAGCAATGTGTTTTTTCCAAAGACGGCCTTGAAATTCAAAATTGTTTGTTTTGAAAATAGGGTTTTGAAAGGTTTGAAAATATTGTGGTCCTGGGGACGGTGCATGGTCTTCGGGATTTGAAAAGCCTCGAAAAAGGGTGTATGTCATTTTCGGGTTTTGAAAGGGCCATTGTGTCGACGCATGACGGGTTAAAATTCGTATCTCGACGCGGCGATTATAACGGCGTAAAAAGGTGTTTTTGAAACAATTGTGAAGACCGGGTTTTGAAAAATCGTCATACGACGGCCTAAAAAGGCGTGTTATTGAAATGGTTTGTAGAAAACCGGGTTTGAAAATCATCATTACGACGACCTAAAAAGGCGTGTTGTTGAAATGGTTGGTAGAAAATCGGGTTTGAAACATCATCATTACGACGGCCTAAAAAGGCGTGTTATTGAAATGGTTTGTAGAAAACCGGGTTTGAAAATCGTCATTACGACGGCCTAAAAAGGTGTGTTATTGAAATGGTTTGTATAAAACTGGGTTTGAAAATCATCATTACGACGGCCTAAAAAGGCATGTTATTGAAATGGCTTGTAGAAAACCGGGTTTGAAAATCATCATTACGACGGCCTAAAAAGGCGTGCAACGGTCGGCGAAATACCGAGGTTTGAAATGGCCATTATAACGGCGCAAAAAGGGGGTTTTGAAAGTTTGAAATGACATGAAAGGCCTTATGATCACATAGCACATAAGCACTCGCAGTTCATTATATTATGCATAATGCTGACACGGTTTATGGCTTAAAAGGGTGGGTTACACACCAAGCGATCAAACCACGATTTTCGAGAGGGATACCAATCCAAAAAAAATGTGTAAGGAAGGTGCCCTAGCCTCTTGCACGAAGGAAATGAAAGATCTTTGCCGAAACAGAAATGTGTAACATCAATGATATGCTTGACGCAATCGGTATTCGAAACGCGGGGATGAGAAAACTCACGCCGACGAGACGAGCCAATTGGTCGATAAAGGCAAGGTTGTGGGCCCGGACAAGGAACCCGACTTATGACCGTAATATCAATTAATACATTTCATTCAAGACCTCGTTCGAGTCTCACCATCTAGGGATCACAAAGACACAAGTGTCCTAATTATCCCTAGCGAAGTCGCCCGTTTCTGAACATAGGCCACCTACACGCTCAACTAATCTGTGGGCATGCAGCAGTCAGAAAGCCACGCTCGGTGGCTTAAAAATAATTTCGACCGGATCGCTTTAGGTCAGTCGGTTTGGTCACGGCAAGAGTCTCGAAACGACGCAAGAGATGTTCGGAGTCGCCACCAAGCATTGTGGGTTGCTTGGAACCCGTTTGAATCCACTTTATACCTAGGTCAACCAAAGCAAAAAAAGCGGTGTTTGACGTAGGTACTAAAGATAAGGAATCGTCCCTCTTTAGCATCATATCTCCAGAATGACTCTCGTTCGCCCTTGATAAGGTTGTCCACTATCCAAAGTTTCTGAGTAAGAGGTGAAGGTATTTATTGGGAAGCCCTTTAATCAGACACCCAATCCCGCCTGCGGTAACGACCTCTACTAATCGATCTTGGTTGGTTAAATGCAAAAGTTGATAAAACGGGTAAATACATGAATGCGCATCCACAAGTTTAAACCAAACATGTGAGCTTTTTATGTCGGTTGTTAATCCAAATATCAAGTAATTGATGTCAAGTTGGATTTAATGTCGATTTGCATGCAAGACGGAAATTAAACATCCATTTACAAAGTTAGGTTTATGGTGCATAACGTGATCCATTTGTCATAGAAAGGTGTTTTGCAAATACGAGATAAAAGGGCAGGCTCGTCATCTGATCCGTCCTGTATTCGGATTAACCGAAGTCGGGATCATCCTAGACAAGTGCTAGAAAGGAAGCAGGACCTGCATCAGGCAGCCTTTTGAGGCGCGAGCCATCAAGCGATGCAAAGGGACCTGTCCTAGTTTGAAAACTGGAAATCAGTTGGCCTGTTTAGGCGTGAGGTGTTGGTTATTTAGACCAAATTAATACTCATCTTATGATATCAAAATTACAAGTTAATTTTTGTGGTCTAAATCTACATGCATGCAAAGAAAAGTATTAAAGAGATGGTATAAAACCATCTTAAGACAAAAATTCCTTACAATGGTTTAAGGCAAATAAGGGCACTACAAAGGTCTCCTACCTTTATAGTTCTTGAGCTATATAAATGTGGATGATCCTCCAAATACACCAAAGTTAACAAAATAGGTAATCTCCTAAGGTGGCACCCAAGATTAACCCAAAATACTACTAAGATTAATAACTAGTTAATAGTAGTAGTAACCTTGTAATTTGTATATTTGATGTACTAAATAATATTATTACTTTGATAATATTATTAGTTAATTAATATATGTGTTTTTAAGATGAACAAGATGAACAAAATGAGAAGAAAAATGGTCTCTTGATAAAGTGCTCAAACAAAGACCAATTTTCTCCAAATTTTTCCAACCTATAAAATGATGTGAATAGTTGGATATTTATAACCAAATATGGGAGACAAATATAAGTGGAATTTGCCACTTAAAAGGACACTTGGTGTCTTCTAAAAGATCAGCCAAATGGACTTATATGGGTCCATTTCGGTTTTCGACATTTGTCCCACAAATACTTATAAGTCTTATATTTAATTATCTTACATAATTAAATATTAATTTAATTATTTAACACTTAAATAATATAAATTAACTATTAATGACTACTTAACCATTAAGTAATCATAAGACCATTTTATCAACATACAATGTGTCAATATTAAACCACTTAGCTAATTTTACAACCTCTTGTAAAATTTAATACCTAATTAATTCCACCTCAAAACATATATACACATATCGTATAAAATTAATTAATTAACTATTAATTAATAAATTCTAACAAATTTATTTATTATTTAAATATCACATAATTAAATAATAAATCTCCTTGTCCCGAGTTCGTAACCCGTCATCAAATTATACATTTACGTGACTAATTAAAAGTCAAATAATACAAGGAATTAATTATCTCGTATCTCATACAAACAATTAATTCTTTCTTTTCTTGGGTATCATCTTATAGGTGTGACCTAAAGGGATCAGCTGATTACCGCCGTCACACGACAGTAATGTCAAACTCTAGTCAGCCAATCATTACTGATTAACGATGACCAGCTGACAAATAAAAAGATAAATCCCTGATATTCCTTTTACGAGATTTAATATGTAAACGCACTTATTGTGGAGGACACTACTCCAACATGAGGCAGCTAACTGTCCCAAGGGACGCCTTCTGACTGTTGAAAACATTTCTAAAACGGTTTGTATAAAGGTATTTGAACCCATCTTTGTTTGAAAAGGTCCTTTAGACCGTTTTTGTGTTAATGTGAAGAAAGGGACTTGAATAATCATCATTGTATTGACGATATTCGATGTCGGGTTCGGCTTGGCAAGCTTGACATGAATAGTTTTGAAAGTATTGATTTTGAACTAATTGTGTTAAGTTCATATGTTTGTAATTAGTCAATGTTTATCATCGTACTCGGGTATAAACCGACATGGTATGTGGAACCAAGGATAACTTATTCATGTATGACGAATATGTTTGTTTTGATGTAAAGAAATGAATAAAAAGGTTTTAAAATGCTTTTTTAAATGTAATTAACAAAATATTATCATTAAAACACGGATTAAACCGTCATGGTATAAGGAACCATGGGTGAAAATGTTTTATGGCTAAAAACGTTCATCATAAAAATGATTTGAAACGGTAAAAACCGGTTGTAAAATGAAGTGAAAAATGGAAAGAATGAACTCAAACACGTTTGAGTTCTGCCCTGGACACCTCATTGAGGCGCGAGGTAGCTAGTGATGACTAGGGCCTTCTGTTTCCGGTCAAAACTCGGTTTTGGCTCATTCGATTCGTATTTTGGACCACGTTATGCATGTTTTAGCATGCTAAAGCCATAAAAACTGATAAAAACATATGAAAGAAGAAGATTATTACACCCTCATACTTACATGCTAGGTTTGACATAAGAAATTGACGGAAGTGTAACAACTTGTTAAGTCGAAAAACTCGGTTGAAAACCGTTTTAGCAATGAAAATAGTGTATTGTTTAGTTTAGTGATTGTGTAGTTGGTCGAAGTGGTCGGTCAAGTGATTTAATGCATGATGACGGTACCAAACAATGTGTAAGGCTTGTATTTTCGATCGGTAGGTCGAAAATACGTGCCGGTTTGTGACTTAAGAAGTCGAGTCTAGAATTTTAAGGGAGAAATGAGGGGGAGGACACTCACGTACCTTCAAATGGTGGCATGAGGGGTATTTATAGGAGATTGAGTGGTTGTGTGCATTTTGAGCGTTTTGAGCGACGTGGCCGCATGGGCTACTCGAAGAGGCGCGAGCCATTTCGCGGGTCTTCGAGATGTCTTGTCACTATCATGTAATTGAAATCATGATTAGTTCTATCCTATGTTTTGGATGGCATGATTGTAGTATTTGACCTTTCAAGTATACCGGGTATACTTAACATGGAAGCTTTGTGATGTTTGTTTTTTGTGTTTGACTCGGTTTGACTCATTGTTGGAGTCGGGATTTGAATTTTTGAGTCGGTTTCTGGTCCGGTGTCGGTTTTGACTCTAGTTAGTGTCATTGCAACTCCGTCGTCGTGCATTAAACACTCCTGGTACTTTTGAAAAGTTTTATAAATATTTTGTTTTCGAAATCGTTTTAAGTTTTCCGACGTATAGTTATATAAAACTGTTGATTAAACACTGCGATTCCTAAGCATGTTGTAGTCCGATAATAATCGGGTGCTTGTTGGGGATTCAACAGACACTGGTATCTACACCACATCGTCACCTACAAAAATAATCTACAATTACACATCATAAAACGATTTCTACCCAAAACCCCTAAATCACTCAATTAGGGTTAGAGCAATCTTAACAAAACGATATAAAAACAACACAAGGAACTTACCCAATAACTGATGATTGCAAAGATGTAGAAACCCCAAAAACTACGAACCCTAGCCTTGGATTTGTTTGTAAAAGTGGAGAGAAGAGAGCGTCATTTGAAGTTATGAAAGGTTTTGAGAGAATGAAATGAGAAATCGGCGATATAACCTTTTATACCTCCTCCACTATTATAATCAAGCCCGCGTCAAAAACCCGAAAAACCCGAGCTACTCAATCGAGTAACTAACGTACTCGATCGAGTACCCGCTACTCAATCTAGTTGCCCCCACTCGATCGAGTACATTCAAAGTAGAATGAAGAATCCATAAACAACTTACTCGATAGAGTAAGTCCTACTTGAATAGAGTACCCAACAGCTCAAATATCTGAGGAACTACAGTCTTCCCTCCTTAAAAATGAACTTCGTCCCCAAAGTTCAAACCCAACCTATAAAACATGTACACCTAACACTAACTCCACCAACTATGCATACCTCCCCAACGCGGCTCACGATATCGTATGAACTATAGCATAGCCTCTCGACACTAACTACATAATACTACCTCCACAAATGCCGTTAACTCCGTCTCACTAACATATTATCCATTAGCAAATCCAATATCAAGACAATACACCAAGCGAGATCAACCACCAAAAGGAATGTTACATTCTACCACCCTTAAAATGAACTTCATCCTACCCATACTCATAAACATCATCACCCAAACTATCAACACTATCAAAGTTTACTCACACTCATAAAAATCATACTACTACAAGCACTGTCATGACCTTTAATAATATAAACCACAACACAAATCTATCCTTTATTCTACACCAATACTCAAACTTCCAAATATACTGCAACATACACAACCATCAAACTCCCTTTTTAACATCCTACTCCTCTTAAGATAAATGTTACGTCCACGTAATCCACTAATACTAGATCCGTAACTATTTCTTCTCATTATCCTTATCACCACTGCATGTCAACGATAACCGCCTATAACTTCAACACCTACAACAATTCCTATATCCAGGGCTCTCTTTCTCTAACAGCTCTCGTGCGTCCAATTATTCTGCACTCCATCTAACCTATACCCTAAAATCCTCAGCATAAACACTACTCTAACTCTTCGGCCTTACCGCGAAATGACATACTTCTTTATACATGCACTTATCTCCAAAAGCACAACTCACGATCCACAATGTTACACACACTCACGCCCGATCCTCAAGTTCTTTTCTTTTATTACCGCAAAACTCCCCCATAACTTAACATGATACTAAGTCCCAACACTCCATACCTACTGTCCCGATAAAATTTATGAACCACCTGTAGTTTCCAGTTCAGTTCAACACATGTTTTACAAATAACATGTCACTACTTTGCCAACCAATGCCTCCTCTAAAACAAGAGCAAAAGTACTTCAACAACCTCTCACAACTGTGTCCCATTAGCAGAATATCACAATACCATGACAACAAGGGAAACATACGCAACTCTCTTCTATATCATACTCTACCCATACTCCCAAGCCGAAATTCACAGGAAACAGCAGTAAATAAAAAATCTATATAACTGGTATACACTTTCGAAAACTCGTCTCATAAGAATCCCATCATCTCCACTGTTGGAATAAGTGTCCTCCGACAATAATGCGATCACAACTGTCGATCATGATGATCACATGTTTAAATCTCATTTTAAGAATACATATGGGATGTAATATTTTACAGTCAACTGGTCCACACATATCGGTAATGATTGGCTGACTAGAGTTTGACATTACTGTCGTGCGGCAGGTGGTGATCGATTGATCCCCTTAGGTCATACCTATAGGGAAATACTCTTAATTGATTATTTAATTAATCGTATACCGATACGAGTTAATTAAATTACTTAAAATTGACGGATGATTTTGTGAGTATAATTAACGTATCTTATTGTAATATGATTAAATGAGACACGGTCTAAGTAATCGAATTGTTTTATTACTTAGATGAAATTATTGTTTACGGAAACAATTGAAACGGAATGAATAAATTATTATAAATACAGAATGTTGTAGTTTATAATTCGGAAACACTTATGGTACAAGTAATTACGAATTACTAGTCGATTTTGTAAATGACATATTTTATGAGTATGTTGATTTTTAATATGTTAAAAATACATTACAATTTCATATGTCAAGTAACATGTCACATATGTTACAATTGACAAATGACAAAATAAAATGGACCATCCATTTTATGTTGAATGTGCCGAAATAATGGAGGGAGTGTAAGATATATATTGTGTTTTTATCTTGAGTGAAAACACAATTATTATATCTAACTAGTAGCCATGCATACCTAGCTTTTGAGAAGAGCAAAAATAAAAGGTATTGGGCAACCTACCCAAGGCCTTTTTCGGCCAAAACAAAAGAAAGAGAGAAGTGGTTTTCTCTATGATTCATTCATTCATTTTTACACAATAGAATTTCTAGAGTAAGAAATTACTATTCTCTCTACATCTTATGACATTTATAGAGAAATAAAACCTCACAAAAGCTCTCTCTTGAACCGAATTTCAAGAGCAAAAATAACATTTTTGTGTCAAATTTAAGTATGATTAATATTATTACTAGATCTAAATAATACTTCCTCCATTCAACTTCACTCTACATATTTCCTTTTTCATCCATTCAACACCACTCTACCTATTTCCTAAAAAAGAATGACAAATGACTATTTTGTCCTCCTATCTCATTACTTATTTACAATATTTGTCACTCATACCCCACTACTTTTACATCAAACCCCACCCTTTTCCACTCATACCCCACTTATTTACACCATACCTCATTACTTATTTACAATATATTCCACCCAACCCCACCCTTCTTAATATTTGTGCAAAACACAAATAGGTAGAGTGGAGTTGAATGGAGGAAGTATTAGTTATTATGAGTTTTCCTTGGGTATATGCTTTTGGGAGAGATTCTATACTTGAATCTTGTTCATCCATTATTGAAAAGCTCAAGAACTAACAAGAAGGAGATCTTGTTGGTGCCCATAATAGCCGAAATATTCATATGGTATGAAACGATTTTTCTTATTCTTTTCTATGTTTGCATGCATAAGGTTTGTATTTAATTTTATGACTAAATTAAATTGTAACATATATGAATATGTTGTATAATGAGATATAAATTTCCAATAAGCGGTATCATGAGCCTTAGGTTGTTTGCATGCAAATCGGTTATAGTTTTTCCGAGTTATATGATTAACATATAAAACTTATAAATTTGTGTTTATTATGATATATCACGAAATTTATTATGCATGTTAAAGTTTCTGATCCTAAAATTTATTTAGTATATTTTGGTTAATTTATGGATTTTTATTGTTCATTTTATTTAATAATGGCATTAAAATATGATTTTTTGATAAAAATGTCATTTTGGGACTAAAATTAGCTAAACTTTGAATTTTCCAGTGGTTTTTGGATATGTTTTCACATATATTACTTTTAGATGATCTGGAAATTTTTAGATTTTTTGGAGTTTTTATGCTCGAAATATGGATTTTTCATGATAAAAATTAAATTTAAATGAAAAATAGGTTAATATGAGAAATATTTCGAATATGGTCATAGAAATTTAGTATGTTGTCACATGCAATTTTACAAGATGTGTTTAAAATAATAGGCTATAATGAAGTCCTTTTGCATGATTTATGATTTTTTGATTAAAAATAGCATAAATAGTGACTTTAATTAGTGAATAATTTCTAAAACATACTTCATGTCTAAGGAAAAAAGTCACATGTTGCATTTTATTACCTTTTTCAGATCTAAAATTGAAAAGTTGATAAATATAATGTTTTCTCATATTTTTATGATAATATTTGATAAATCCGATAAACCGCAACATTATTTTTCCCGATAAATTTCGAATTTTTTAACCTAAGTTTTGAACATTATGAGTGTCATGGTATTTTTCCAGAATGTTCATGAGTTTAAATTTCAAATTTTGAGTTTATTTGAAATTTTTGTGATTTATTTGAAGTTTATAGCATTTTATTGTAATTTTAAGTCCATTAATGAACAATCTTAAGAAATATAAGTTAATTATAGTCAAGATGTTAATGGAGACTAATTTTGAGTCCTAAGTTGGTTAGGGTAATTAAATTGTGCATAAATATGATTTTATGTAATTTATTGTGATTTTAAAAGGTTGAATCACGCAAATCCGTAAAAACCGTTTAATATACGATATTGGCTCCTTAAAGGCGATTTAGCATAAAATTGGGCATGTTCATACATATTATAATGCTGCATTTTATTTATGATTGTCATAATTTTATTTTATGTAATTTTGGAATTATGTAATTTTACTTAGTATGGCCTTAGTTTTTAATTGGTATTACCCGAAATGTATGGGAATATCGATTTGGTTGTAATTTATTGTGATCTCGTATCACCGTTTTGTAATTTAATAGATTTATTTTATTTTTATTTTAATTACAAATGTATAATAGGAAATTATGTAATTTGTTATGTAATTTATTTATTTCGGAGTACCTTGAAGACGGTGCCACTCGAGAAGGCGATCCATCAAAGAAAGTGTTGCCTTGAAATGCGTGCCAAGACCGAAGTTCAAGGGACCAAAGGAGTTGGTTTCCGAATTTGTAATAGTTAATTAGATTTTCTATTTTTAGGAAGGTCATACTAGGATTTAAGTTATGTTTTGCATTTTATTTATATGTCGCATGCATCGCTGAATCGCCATAACTTAAAACATGCATTGTCATTTTAATCGAGTTTATCGACCGTGTCAATTAGAATTATCGTAGTTCACCGATTTAGTTCACTTAAAACGTGATAGATAATAAATTGACATGACCTCTCGCTAAAATAAACAATTGAGACTTAGCCTTACCAAAAAGTAGAAACCATGAAAACCTATTTCGCGAGGGAGTGCACTCGGCCCTACCGGGGTACAAACCTTGTTACGTAGGGGAAGTGGGTGATAAATGTCTATCCACCGAATTCATGTTGATAAGGGATGAATCGGCCCTACCGTGCCCAAGTTGATGTGGATTTGGATCATGGACACATTTATTCGAAATTTGGATTGAGGTCAACGGAAGTATTGGTGACCGTAGTCGCATGTGTTCCGGGCTAAAGATAAATGTTAATGTAATTTTATCGACCAAGAGTTCTAAAAGTAGAATCGATTAAAGAGTTAATCCACCGAGTTATATTGATAAGGGATGAATCGGCCCTACCGTGCCCAAGTTAATATGAATTTGGATCTTGGAATCACTTATCATAGTTGGGTAGAGGTCACTATGTAAATGCTCTACTTCTTTACAAGTATTATTAAAACGATAAATGTTAAGTTTTTTCACTATTCCGTTATCATATTGTTCTATTTCTTCACCACAATTTTTTTACGATATCATTTAATTTCGATTCAAAACTCCATTAAAATATCGTAACTAAAGACAAAATTTGAATTTTCTTCTAAAAACCTCGAATTATCCATTAGAAGGGACTCATGTGAAGAGTATAGATAAAAGTTATTCATTATCAAACAGGTTTTTGATTTTTTACTAATACATCTACTTACAATGGATGGTTTTTCATATACTTAATTAAATTAAGTGCCTTGAAGCGATAAATTGTTTTGGTAATTAGATTTGTCAGAATTCGTAATTGACCAAAATAACGCAACCACTTCAATGAAAGTTTTAAGACTAAAACGATTGAATTGAAGAGTAGTCTTCATACGATTCAACTTTGCTTCTCTAAGTAAAGATTCTTTGAAATGAGTGGGAGCATTCTCTTAAACCGTTAAGAAAAGGACGAGGTTCAAGAAGTAAAGATTATAATGGAATTGATACATGGTAATGTTAAAAGTAAAGTTATTGAGAATAACGATACTAAACCTATCAATCCCGACCGATAAAGTTTCCATTGTCTTAAATGTTGGACGCTAGAAAGGAAACTACCCCAAGTTGTTAAAGAATAAGCAAGTTAGTTGTGGGACATCTAATAAGACTTAGTTCTTTATTTATTTGATTGACATAAATTTTGCTAGTACCATTTCGTCAATATTAGAAACGGATGGTGGTTTTCATCATTGCATGTGATACATAAGATGATTAGAATATGACGACTAGCATCAAATAATGTCGAGAGATAGAATCATTGTGTACTCAATCTAGTTTTGGGTTTAAAGTTGTACCTTAATTAGGAATATTAAGTACATGGACCCTAAATAAGAATATAATTTTTGTTAAGATACAAAAGAGGTTTCACTTTTGTGACCCTATACACCATGATTTGATGTATGGCTAGCCCATTATCAAGGTGATTATATTCTAAACCAAACTAGAATGATATATCATGAAGATGATGCAAGACTCAAAGTGGTAATCCAAGATTAAACCTTAGATTCTAGAATGATGAACGCAAAGAGTTATCGAGTACTCTTGAAACCATTAGATATTATGGTATATGCATATCTTGTATTCAAAGCAATATGTCTCGTGCCTTTTGGTTGAAAAGTAGATCGGGGTTGTAAATCATTGATCCAAAATAGGTTGATCATTTTCTTTTACAAACGATTTAAGTTGACGCTAATGTGTTCACTTAATAAGGTAAATAGAGAAATCTTTGAAGAAGTTCAAAGAGTTCAAGGAATCACAATTTAGTCGTGGTGGGATTATCAAAGTGAAGACTTTGATATAAGCCAAATGAAATATGATACGGTATCACAAGTTAATCTCTCTTATACGCACATTATGGGATAATGTGTGGTTGGATAAGAATTCAAACGCTATTCGATATGGTTTGGACTTCGATCAAGTTACTTTAAGTTGCTTGATCCTTTTGGTGATTTTATCATTTTGTCTAAATTATTTTTCCACTAAATCTAAAACGAATCATATGAGATATGAAATGGTAGGGTACCATGGTTGTAAGTTTTCAAAAGAAACAAATGCTCATTTTTCCTTATTATAATCACGAGTACACCGGGTTTGTGGCTCGTGAAGTTGTCTTCCTAAAATACAAGTTTATTTCTAGAAGACAGAGTGGGAGAAAATATTCCAAGAGCCACAAAGAATGTTATGTCGCAAGAAACTGGTCTTTCTTGGCTACATGAGACGTTTTGTGTAAGACGTTGTTTCTTCAAAACCTAGGAGGTTAAAGTCATCACTTGTTTGATGAATTCATATTACTTTTAAGAAAGTAAAGAGATTACAACTTACAAAGAAATTGTTTGATTCAAGTTGATTACTTCTGGAAAGTAATGAACATATGACTTACATGAGAGTGTTTAAGTCACAACTCATTACAAGGCTTAGAGCCATGAAAATCCGAAACAAATTCCAAGTGAATTATTAGATATCAAAGCTTGATTGGTTGCAAAGGGTTTTGCACTAGTTAAAATGCTTAAGTCTATTTGGATCTTCTTAGGGATTTTGTTTCATTATGATGATATACATATAGCGAGTAAATCTAAAACCCACTTCTTCAATTAGAAGGAATGTATTCAATACATATCTTGAGTTTTGTAGATTCTTGCAATCCTAAGATAATGTGAAACTTAAGAGAGGGTCTTAAGTAGGACATCAATGAGTTGGAATCAATGTTTTGATCATGTTATAAAACTTTTCTCGATAAGTCGAGAAGTCGTGTTTATACATGAAGTTTAGTGGGAGTTACGGAAATTTTAATTAGTCTAATATGTGGATGACATATTGATCATTGAGAATGATTTAAGACTTTTGGAGTAATATAATACATCTTGAATATCCGGATTTATGAAGATAAATCTACATGATATTAGCGTCAAATAAGAAGTCTTATGTTGATAAGATTCATGACTAGTTCAATCGAGTTGAACATATTTGATTGATTCCATTTGCTTCATTTGATCAATTAAATGAGTAATGATGTATAACACTTCATATACTTTGAGTATGATGAATTGTTTCAAATCGAATTTAAGTAATAGTTACCAAGTAAGCCATAAAGATCACCCTTGCTTAAGTGCTTGCAGAAGCATTAAGGATGTAATGCAAAGTGTTTTTGATGAAAAATTTTGTGTAACGGTGTTACACAAGTGACAATTGACAATTGAGATTGCGCATGGTTTCTGACAAAACCATAATCAAAACACTTTAGGATGGTTAAGATACCATCGTGGCTATGTTATTTAAGAAATAGATTTTCTAGAATCATTCTAGGCAATAAAGAACAATAAGAAATGTTTACAACGGAGATTGAGTACACTTGCAATTATGGGATGTGCAAGAAGGAAGAGTCCCGCACACTGTGAAAACAGTGGGAGCTATTCTAAGGCTAGAAGGCCTATGTCTTGATTGGATCTCGACACGTACTCAGAATGTTTTGTAATGCTAATGTATACATTACAAAAGAAAACGAGTATGTAGTAAGGTTGAGTAAGGTACAAGAAGTTGATAAAACCTACTAACCAAAGCCTTCTCATAGGCTTAACATGATGAGTCATGACATTTTAATTAAATTGAGATGAACAACTACATTCAAGATCAAACTGGATTATAGAATATGAAGTAGTAATCAGGCATTGACTATTCATATGTGATAATCGCATTTGTCATTCGAGTTTTACTTCAAAACTCTTTTATTATACTTTGTTACATCCAAACGGGTTGTAGAGACAATTGAACCCCGTTAAAGTGAACCCGGATTAACATAGTATTCGCCCATAGTCACTTGTATGAGGTGACGTCTCGAAGTGACTAGAGTGTGATGCGATTGATGGCAAGTTCAATGCCATACAGTCATGTGAGATGACTAGTCGATCACATAGGCAGACTGTTAGGAACACTTGTTCGGGCCTTATGACCGCTTATAGAGTTCTGGCAAATTTATATAACCTGGTCGTGGCGAGAGCTACTATAGTATTCTAATGAGTCGATTCTTTTGACTAAAGACTGTTCGCCTAAGATGGCACAGTTTCAGATTAACTTTGATTTGTGTTACTACGACCTTCGTAAATGGGGTCAAATGGGCATATTTTGGGTTATGATGGTTGTGGCTAGTCGAAGGGAATAAGTGCGATAGGAATTGTCCACCCATTGTCAGAGTTATAACAATATCTCAGGGCCACTCGAGGAGTAATGAACTGGAAATGCGTGGCCACGCTCAGAAGGTATCTATGGTAGATAATTCCGGTCAATCAGTTATTCTCCAGATCGAGGAAACAACACTCGATATGATAACTTGCAAGTACGACCTGAAAGACACCTTGCATTGAGTGGGAGATAGTAATAGGACAAGAGAATTGGTGACGCACACTTGTCGAGGACAAGTGGGAGATTGTTGGAATAAGTGTCCTTCTACAATAATGCGATCACAACTGTCGATCATGATGATCACATGTTTAAATCTCATTTTAAGAATACATATGGGATGTAATATTTTACAGTCAACTAGTCCACATATATCGGTAATGATTGGCTGACTAGAGTTTGACATTACTGTCGTGCGACGGTGGTGATCAGTTGATCCCCTTAGGTCATACCTATAGGGAAATACTCTTAATTGATTATTTAATTAATCGTATACCGATACGAGTTAATTAAATTACTTAAAATTGACGGATGATTTTGTGAGTATAATTAACGTATCTTATTGTAATATGATTAAATGAGACACGGTCTAAGTAATCGAATGGTTTTATTACTTAGATTAAATTATTGTTTACGGAAACAATTGAAACGGAATGAATAAATTATTATAAATACAGAATGTTGTAGTTTATAATTCGGAAACACTTTTGGTACAAGTAATTACGAATTACTAGTCGATTTTGTAAATGACATATTTTATGAGTATGTTGATTTTTAATATGTTAAAAATACATTACAATTTCATATGTCAAGTAACATGTCACATATGTTACACTTGACAAATGACAAAATAAAATGGACCATCCATTTTATGTTGAATGTGCCGAAATAATGGAGGGAGTGTAAGATATATATTGTGTTTTTATCTTGAGTGGAAAACACAATTATTATATCTAACTAGTAGCCATGCATACCTAGCTTTTGAGAAGATCAAAAATAAAAGGTATTGGGCAACCTACCCAAGGCCTTTTTCGGCCAAAACAAAAGAAAGAGAGAAGTGGTTTTCTCTATGATTCATTCATTCATTTTTACACAATAGAATTTCTAGAGTAAGAAATTACTATTCTCTCTACATCTTATGACATTTATAGAGAAATAAAACCTCACAAAAGCTCTCTCTTGAACTGAAATTTCAAGAGCAAAAATAACATTTTTGTGTCAGATTTAAGTATGATTAATATTATTACTAGATCTAAATAATATTAGTTATTACGAGTTTTCATTGGGTATATGCTTTTGGGAGAGATTCTATACTTGAATCTTGTTCATCCATTATTGGAAAGCTCAAGAACTAACAAGAAGGAGATATTGTTGGTGCCCATAATAGCCGAAATATTCATATGGTATGAAACGATTTTTCTTATTCTTTTCTATGTTTGCACGTATAAGATTTGTATTTAATTTTATGACTAAATTAAATTGTAACATATATGAATATGTTGTATAATGTGATATAAATTTCCAACATCCACCACAACCGATGACGGCATCGCAACACCGCCACCAAAAGCCGCACCGCACCGCGAAAGTACCCGCATCGTAACACGGAGTACCGTGCCTGAATTGCACCCGGAACACAACAACCACATTACCACAAAACAAGACTCTCAACACAACAATCATCACATGACTCCTCCAACCACCATTACCCTTTCTGAATACCGTCCTATTAGGTTACCATACACAACATGTAACACGAAACACTCGGATAACAACTTTATGATTATCATATTATATCACTACTCATGAGGTCAGATCCTTACACAAACACTTACACACATCATAGACCCATAATCGAATCTATCTAGCCAATCCGATCATGTAAGTTACCACCTGCTAAAGGTTAGCTCTCGCCCGAGCTTAACTCGTATGCCCCTCATAACACATTCTCCCATTCACATAACTTAACTATCACCTCCTGACAAATAAAACCATACCATTAATACTCACTACTAGAAAACGCCTCTTATATCCACATCTTATACTCCATCACAACCATACATACTAATTCGGCCTCTACAAAATCAACCTCTTTAAATGGCTATCTTTCCTATTTATCATCACCCTTAGCCACAAGTAACAATACTTGATACCGTCGTTTAGTATCAAAGTTAAATTTATAATTTTCCAAACTACTACTATAGATAGCGGCAGTCAGGGTCGAACCACAGGGAGGTAGGGAATTATTAGTTGCCTTTATTTAGTCTATAAGATTGAGGGGTTTTGATTTGATTGTAAAACTAAAACAACAAAAATAAAAGCGATATAAAAAGATGGAAATAATAATAGAGAAATAGCTAAGACGATCGGTTCACTATAGTTTCGACGGCATTAATCTAAAGTAGGTCCGATACGGGTACGGTAGTCGGGTAAGTGACAGGTCCTCTCGGTCCGAGTTCCCTCCCTAAATCACACTAACTAACTTTCGCTCTGGTCAGTGTAACTAAGTCTAAAACTTCTCTCTCCTTTTGGTCTCAAGAAACTCCTATCGCCTTTCGGTCTCAAGGGTAGACTAATTATCATAGTTTTTAGGTCTATTCTATTCTAATCTCTCGATCTAGGTCCAGAATTCCCAAGTCAATTAACAATTCTCCTTTTGGTCTCCTCATTAAATATAACAATTAAACAACTATGATAAAGAAATTACCGACCTAAACAATCCTACGACATCCTAAGCCGTCTACACCATAGATCCCCTCACATCCTAGCGAAGGAAATCTAGCTACTCATATTGATAATTGAAATAACAATAAGATGCGTATAAACTAAATAAGAAGACATAGCAATTGAATTGAATAAATCAAAAGGGCATAAAACAAATTAACTAAAAGCAATAACTAATAACAACAATTAAACAAGAAAGCAAATGAGTTATTATTGAAAGATTACGAGTAGAAATTACAAATAAAACTGGAAGAAGAAGAAGCAACGAAGAGTCGCCCCAAGCAACGTCCAAACAACGTAATGTCTCAAAACTCAGTTTTTTAGATTGATGATTTTTTAGGTCTTAAGTAGTATCTTAGTTATACCCTAAGAGATATTATTATTTCCTAAATTAATAAAAGATAAGACTAATTACTAAGTCTCGCGCAAACAAATCTCGCTGCAGCATAAACTGGTCGATCGACCATAAGACCCAGTCGATCGACAGAGCATAGCTGAACAGTAGCTTCTGGAATTCGTGCTCTTGTCGATCGACCAGGTTGGTCAGTCGATCGACCAAGGGTGCTGTACAGTGGTGCATTCTGACGAATTCTGCAGCGCGCGCCGATCTTAAAACAGCTGCCATTTCTTCGTTACTTATCGGAATAAAGCGATTCTTGCGGCGTTGGAAATCTAAGAGGATAAGCTTTCACCTCCAATTAGAATCACTCGATTATCATCTCTAGAACTCGAGATATAGCCATCTGAAGCAGGCTGCAATAATGTGAAGCGATTGTTTCCTTGATAACTTCTTGTAACTTGTACGCACCCATGCTATCTGCAGGGCCTTAAAACACGCGCCAAGCTCACTTCTCGAGTCTCTACTCCATGTAATATCCTATGCTAAACACTTTGGGACGGATTTGGCTCATTATCTACTCAATTCCGCAATAATCTGCAATATTACATAAAAAGGCGGAAGTCGACGAAAAGGGGCAAATAGTAGAATAAACTACTAATAATGGACATAAAGTACGTGGAAATAAAGATGTAAAACATCATATTATAGACACGCATCAAACTTCCCCAAACCAAACCTTTGCTTGTCCCCAAGCAAACAAAATGCAAAACTAAATCTTGATAGAAAGGAGCAAAACATGGACAAACTGAAAACCGTCTACTTAAACCAATTTAATGCATATGAATCAACTACTAATAGCGCAAGGTAAAGCAAACAAATTTATGCATATTCCAAAAAGATGTTGAACTTTTGACCTTGCAAGACTTTCAAAATTGGACTCTCCCGGGTCACGCTTCTCTCAACAAAGCAAATGGTAAGCAAATATATGTGTAAGAGAGAAGGAAATAAGAGTCGCTCACCTAAACTACGACCGACATAATCGTGCATGCAATATAGTATGATAAGTAATTCTAGCTATCGTGCACATACATTCCAACCAATCAAAGTCTATTACATGCCGAATACTTGCAAAGATATGGATAAGTGAGGCTATGGGTGAGAAAAGGCAAAACGATATCGGAATGAGAGGGAAATAGCCAAGCTAGCATCCTATCAAACCGAATAAATACATCCACTTCTAACTCAATGAAATAAGCTCAAATGCCTTAATGAATTAGGCAAACACTTCACTAATCCAAATAACACTCCTCATAAAATATAAAGCAAACATAGGAGTAAACTTTTTTCTTTTTTTTTCTTTGCCGTTTCTTTTTCTTTTGTTTTCTTTTTTTTCCGTTTTTTTTCTTGGTAGTCACTATTTTTCAATTTTTTTCATTTTTATTTTTCTTTTCTCCTTCATTCATTACCAACTTCATAGAGTGCAAATCCAGCCAAAATTGATACAATACAACGAATACCACTCAAACTACTAAACTAACTCACGAAAGGGTAGGCTTAGTTTATGGATTGTAGCTAAAGGGTCAACTGTCAATTTTTTGGCTAATGTGAAGCTAATGGGTAAAATGAATAAAAGGGATTTTCGCAAGCATTCTCCAAACATGCAATACCAACCACTAACCCAAATGTATGCAGGCAAAAAAGTTATTAAATGTCATACTTGTGCAAATTAATGTTACACGATATGCAGGGAGTAACTACTCACAATCCTAAATGAAACTGGTCATGAATGACACCAGTTTATAAAGCTCTAATTCCTTAGAAAGTTTTGTAGTTTGCCAAATTTTCAAGTCAAGTCTAATTTTTCAACAAATTTTGAAACGAAATTCGAGATATTGCAAAAACTTTTGCTAAAAGATGTGATAAAATGCAGGGTTTAAGCAAATGACGACTATCAGTAATGAATACTCCAATCTGACTCAACCTAATATGCAAAATTAAACGTGATATTTTTGAATTTTTGAATTTTTTCAAATTTAATTTTTTTTTGAAATTTTGTATATATGGAAAATAAAAAACAATGCAAGACAAAAATTTAAACGTGAATGCAAAACAGAATGAAATGCAACGCAAAACCCTTCCCCAAACCAAATCACACAATGCCCTCATTGTGCGAAATCATGTGTATAAATAAGCAAAGGAAATTGGGATTTTGCGATAAGAAAGTAAATAAGACATGAAATTGGGACTCGGAAACTTACAAGATTTTAAGCGCAAAAGGAAACCTCCCCAAACCAGCGTGAGCTAGGAGGTTTCAGTAGCCAGCAGTGCTACCAATAATTACCTGAAAAGACAAACAAAACCACCGCGCATTATCCGAGAAAACAAAAATGAAGCGTTACATTACGTGCAAGGAATTAAATTGAAGAAAGAAGTGCAGCAGCTACAGTGTTCGATCGACCGATGGTCCTGGTCGATCGACTAGTTCACGATGATCAGAGGGTACTGTACTGCTGAGGGCAGTCAATCGACCAGTTAGGTCAGTCGATCGACTGACCTACCTGACGAAACAGGTTCTTTATTTGAATTAACTCAATGAATTGAGTTAACTTGGTCTAATAACCTGTAAATGCACATAAAACGCGCCCAAAATTGCGCTAAACCCAATTGTAACAGTCTAAAAACGGAAATTAAACTAAGCACACACTAAGAGGTTTTTATTTATAAACAACTATGAAGTTTTATTCAAAACAAAAACAAAACACATCCGGGTTGCCTCCTGGCTAGCGCTGGTTTCAGACCGGTCCCGCTCGACCTCTTTTTCTTCAGCAGCTTACTCTAATGGAGCCCAATCAAAACAACTCAAGGCTCTCAACAACCTATCACACATCTGCGCATGTGCTACACAAAACTGTAAGTGGCACCATAAGATAGAAATAACATAGGAAATCAAAATGTAAAAACATTTAAGCCTAACAAATTTCCTATGGCTGCTCCTAAAATCATCCACAAAATAATTCTGCCCTCCAGCTAAGGGCGGAATATAAAAGCTCAAATTATCCGCGGGTGTAAAATTAGAGAGCTCAGGAGCAATTAACTCAAAAATAACGCGAGTAGAATTAAGATGCTCAGACGGGTATGAACTGTGAGGTGGAGAAGTCTGGTCATCTAAAGGAGAAGGTGGATAATCATCCCAAATGCAAGGGGCGGTAAAGTCAAATGGGTTAATCAGGTCCTCTATAATAGGTTCATCTATAATATCGTCAAACACATCCCAATTAACCTCAAGACTGTCAAAATTTTCGTCCTCACTCTCCTTATCGCTAGACTAGTCAAGTTGGAGGTTCTCAAAGAGATCCTCCAAATCGACCTCACTATCAGTGCAAGAATCATAAAAGAGGATCTAAGCTATCCTCATAAAAAGGATTGTCAACCACGCTAATGGTCTCCTCTACGTCTCCGTAGGCATTTCCTAGATCGGTTTCTAAGGTCTCACTTACCCCCTCCTCTGAGTCAACATGAAGAGAAAAGTTGGGTTTAAGAGATTCATCAGCAAACCAATCAAAGAATTCTAATACCTCATTTACGGGGATTCCTGTGAAATCCCCCTTACCAATAGATTTTAGGTATGCTCGCGTAGGGTCAGTCATACCCTTGAAGAGAGTCATGCATATTTGGAATTCAGAGAATGCATCTCGTCTAGGCTCAATAAACTCCCAAAGTCTGGCTAAATAAGCACCAAAGATTTCATCCTCTTCCTGTGGAAAACTCAGAAAATGAAACATGAGAACGGTCTCAAGGAACCGAAGTTCCCTAAGACTAAAGAAAGAAAGACTAAAATTAAAAACAACTAAAACTAGCGCTGCCTCCCCGGCAACGGCGCCAAAATTTGATACCGTCGTTTACTATCAAAGTTAAATTTATAATTTTCCAAACTACTACTATAGATAGCGGCAGTCAGGGTCGAACCACATGGAGGTAGGGAATTATTAGTTGCCTTTATTTAGTCTATAAGATTGAGGGGTTTTGATTTGATTGTTTTTTTTTTTTGGTCAAGAGAAGCGGATTACATCCATGAAACGTTAAAGAAAGAACAACAACAAAAACAAAATAAGCTAACGAAACTATGGCTAGAACCGAAACATCGGTACAACTCGTGGCCACGCCACACCTCCCATGTCTTGCTGGATTAAGTGAAACAGCTCCATCGGTAAGTTGGTATGATCCACACGGCAAAGTTGATGTGGCTGGGAAACTCCGAGATTTGCCATCCAATCGGCGCATTTGTTTGCCTCACGATAAATATGAATTATCTGGACTTGCATAGGCGAGTCATTTATAAACGACTTACAAATTTGCATTAAGTGTGAGTGTGCCATGGGAAATGATTCGTGAGCCTCCAATACTCTCGCAACCACCATGGAGTCCGTCTGAATTATAAGTCGTGTTACTTTCCGCTTCAAAGTTATCATTAACCCACGTCTCAAAGCCATCAGCTCCGCCCTAGTGACCGTCGCAATCCCAAGTTTTTCTGCAAAGGCTTCAATAATGTGACCACTTGAATTGCGAAAAATTCCACCTTCCCCGGCCAAACCCGGGTTGCCCTTTGAAGCTCCATCAACATTCAAAACAACCCAATTTACTGGTGGTGCTATCCACCAGTAAATTAGGTCCGGTTCACTATAGTTTCGACGGCATTAATCTAAAGTAGGTCCGGTACGGGTACGGTAGTCGGGGAAGTGACAGGTCCTCTCGGTCCGAGTTCCCTCCCTAAATCACACTAACTAACTTTCGCTCTGGTCAGTGTAACTAAGTCTAAAACATCTATATCCTTTCGGTCTCATGAAACTCCTATCGCCTTTCGGTCTCAAGGGTAGACTAATTATCATAGTTTTTAGGTCTATTCTATTCTAATCTCTCGATCTAGGTCCAGAATTCCCCAGTCAATTAACAATTCTCCTTTTGGTCTCCTCATTAAATATAGCAATTAAACAACTATGATAAAGAAATTACCGACCTAAACAATCCTACGACATCCTAAGCCGTCTACACCATAGATCCCCTCACATCCTAGCGAAGGAAATCTAGCTACTCATATTGATAATTTAAATAACAATAAGATGCGTATAAGCTAAATAAGAAGACATAGCAATTGAATTGAATAAATCAAAAGGGCATAAAACAAATTAACTAAAAGCAATAACTAATAACAACAATTAAACAAGAAAGCAAAGGAGTAATTATTGAAAGATTAAGGGTAGAAATTACAAATAAAACTGGAAGAAGAAGAAGCAATGAAGAGCCGCCCCAAGTAACGTCCAAACAACGTAATGTCTCAAAACTCAGTTTTTTAGATTGATGATTTTTTAGGTCTTAAGTAGTCTCTTAGTTATACCCTAAGAGATATTATTATTTCCTAAATTAATAAAAGATAAGACTAATTACTAAGTCTCGCGCAAACAAATCTCGCTGCAGTATAAACTGGTTGATCGACCACAACACCCAATCGATCGACTGAGCATAGCTGAACAGTAGCTTCTGGAATTCGCGCTCTGGTCGATCGACCAGGTAGGTCAGTCGATCGACCAAGGGTGTTGTACAGTGGTGCATTCTGACGAATTCTGCAGCGCGCGCCGATCTTAAAACAGCTGCCATTTCTTCGTTACTTATAGGAATAAAGCGATTCTTGCGGCGTTGGAATGCTAAGACGATAAGCTTTCACCTCCAATTGGAATCTCTTGATTATCTGCTCTAGAACTCGAGATATAGCCATCTGAAGCAGGCTATAATAATGTGAAGCGATTCTTTGCTTGATAACTTCTTGTAACTTGTACGCACCCATGCTTCTGCTATCTCCAGGGCCTTGAAACACGCGCCAAGCTCACTTCTCGAGTATCTACTCCATGTAATATCCTATGCTAAACACTTTGGGACGGATTTGGCTCATTATCTACTCAATTCCGCAATAATCTGCAATATTACATAAAAAGGCGGAAGTCGACGAAAAGGGGCAAATAGTAGAATTAACTACTAATAATGGACATAAAATGCGTGGAAATAAAGATGTAAAACATCATATTATAGACACGCATCAACACCCCAACACCACCACTGTTCGTAAAACAAATCTCTTACTCTCACCTCTAAATATAATAGTTCCTTTCCTATCTTCGGTTAACATCCCAAATAATGAACATCAAATCCATCAAACAAAATTACCTCAACATTCATTCTAATTTTATCCTTAATTGTATCGTCACCTAACTCTCCACCAAAATGTCTTATCGTGCAAATACTCTACCAACTTCTTACTTCCTTAATTCCACAAAACGTGAAGAGTCTATATACGATATACTTAAGGAGGGGGGGGGGGGTGAATTGAGTATGTAAAACTCTTGCCCACTTTTTCGATTTATTGATAATTTAATAATTACTCGAAGTTTATTAATTAAACTCGACTAATCAATTTATCATATGTGTGAAAATGAAACAATAAATGCGTAAATAAAGGTGACACACGAAGTTTTGAAGTGGTTCAGTTTCACAAGTCGAAACCTACGTCCACTATTCTCGATTAATAACTTTAGTACCTTACTACGGAATACAAAATTATCAATCTAACTTGTACAACTAACTATAGTTGTAACTCAATTTGAGTATCGTTAAATACTCAATTTCTATCTTACGTTAATAAGAAAGTACTACTAGATTCTACTAGTGTTCACGCTAATGAACGAGTATGAATACAATGAGTACTATTATCCTATTAATGAGATGAACCAGAATGATTGACAAATAAGAGAGGCACACGTTTTGGTTTAGATACAATTAGGTTTCTGAAAACAATTGCAATTTTGAAACAACTAAATTCGAAATATGCTTAGGGTTTTTTTTGCAAAGGTTTTTCTCGATTAAAATGTAAATAAGTGTCTTACCTTTTCTAATGAAATGCTTTGGTATTTATAGGAGTAGGAAAAACCTAAAACTAGGTTAAAAATTCGAAACCCTAGCTGCCTCCCATAGGTTCGAAAATTTTTGAAGTGGGCTAGGTCAAATCGTTGATTTTTATCTACAACACACCTTTTATTTAAAAACCCTAATTACAAGTAGGATATTTTCGACTAGAGGGTGATTTGGCCATAATCCATTTCACTCTAATTGAAACCCTGATAATAATTAGTTTTAAAACATAAAACTAAGATAATATGATTAGAAACCCTAGATTACATAACAACCCATAAGTTGTATGATAAATCAGTAGGATTAATATAATCTATATTACTAATTTAATTTAGAAAAGATATAGTATAAATATTACTTTAATTTTCAAAATAATAAATATATCTAAAGCTTAGATTGTGCTCTCTTATAAGTCGTTCATGGTTATAGGTCAAATGACTATAACCATAAACTTTGATAGGTAAGGTTAGAGATGAAATAGCTATAACCATACTTTCTCAAAAACCATTTTGTTCATACCATTTATAGAATGAAATCCTATATCTCTAATCTTCATGAGATCTTCAAATATAGGTTCTTTTCTTCATCTTGATCTAGAAACTCTTCATCTTGAGCTCCCATCAAATAATATATTGTTTTGCTTGATTTAGTCTTCGAAGGTTATAGGCAAAACAACCATAACCAAACTTAATTACCAAGCTCCAATTTCTTCATGAGAATTAAATCATATGCTATAACCACAATCATGCTTTCCAGGTAATTGTTAACTAAGATATGAACCATTCAACAAACAATTACAAGCACAAGTGTATAACATATTACAAAACATAATACTTGTCATTATCTCAACATCACATTTTTGACTAATTACTAGTCAAATAACTCGGACTAACTGGTTAGTCAAATTTGGCATCTACATGACTGTATTTTCATACCGTCACATTTCTCAAACGTATCCTATAGGTGTGACTTTTAGGGACCAATTGATCACCGCCATCTGTATGACAATAACGTCAAACTTATCTAGCAAGCCAACCGTTATTGATAAACGTGGACCAACTGGTTATGATACAAAAGTATACCCTTTGATCCTTTTAGAGATTTATAAGTCCTTGCACTAACTGTAAAGGACACCAGCCCCAACAAGCTCCCACTTGTCCGTACAAGTGTATGTGCAATGACGTTATCCGCACTAACTGGAGGACACCACCTCCAACAAACTCCCACTTGTCCGTACAAGTGTATGTGCGATAACCGATTCTCATATTCATTTAAAATTTCTCCCACTCAATGTAAAACAATTTGCAGATCCGGATCTGCAAAGGTCGTATTTTACAATCGATCTGTATCTAGAGTGGTTTCCCCGACTAGAGAGTAACTTAACTGATAAAACGAATCCGTATCCGAGCATGGCCATGCATTTCGATTCTGACTCCTCGAGTGGCCCTGAGAAATATCGAGTACCTGATAAAGGCTGAATATTTCCTTCAACTCGAACTCCTTCCGATCTAAGCACAGCATGAAATGACCCAGAAACAATCTACTTGGCCCCCTGTTACGGATGACCGTGAGAAAGAAACCAAAGTCACCCAAAATCTGCCTTAGTCTCAAGAGACTGTTGATAGTCTAAAGAATCGACTCTTAGGATCACCATGGAAGTCCTATCCACGACCGGGCACCGAATGTTGTAAAACATTTAGGACTCCACGTCGATGTCACAATTGTGTCCTACGAGATATCCGTATAAATCGCCTCTCTAATTGGTCAGTCAACCTGTTGACTTATGGCTCGTTGAACCCACCATCAACCAACGTCGCAAAATAATTACCTTGAGTTATCAGCTCACGTGGGTAATTAAGGACCATAAAATATAATGTTTGTTCAGTTCACTTTGTGGTGTTCAAAATTTGTCGTACAAATCCACATGAAAAACAAAATATATAAATGTCAAAACGATGATGTTGTATAGAGTACAAAAGAGAATGAATCTAATCCATAAAAGAGTACTACAACTTAGGAACACGTTTAATTCCCATGGAATTAACATGCCCTTCATGCTTATCTTGTCGTAATGGTTTAGTGAGAGGATCTGCTATGTTATCATCTGTAGCAATCTTTTCTATCACTACTTCCTTTTGCTCCACGTAATCTCGGATTAGATGAGCTTTCCGTTGTACATGTCTAGACTTGTTGCTAGACTTTGGCTCCTTAGCTTGGAAGATGGCACCTCTATTGTCGCAATAGATGGTGATCGGGTCATTCGAACTAGGCACTACAGATAGTCCATGTAAGAATTGACGCATCCATATCGCTTCCTTTGTAGCTTCAGACGCGGCATAGTACTCGGACTTAGTCGTAGAATCTGCTTGTAATGTGAGTTTGTTTGGAACTCTTCCAAATGATCGCAGCGCCATTAAGAGTAAAAAACGAATCCGGTCGAGATTTCGAGTCATCACGATCCGTTTGGAAGCTAGCATCTGCGTAACCGGTTGCGCATAGCTTTTGTTCGCCTCCATAAGTCAATGCCCAATCTTTAGTCCTCCGTAGGTACTTAAGAATGTTCTTGACAACCATCCAATGTGATTCACCTGGATGCTGTTGGAATCGACTTGTCATACTCAATGCATATGCCACGTCCGGACGTGTGCATATCATGGCATACATGATTGATCCTATAGCCGAGGCATAAGGAATCCGTGTCATGCGCTCTTTCTCTTCCGGTGTCTCTGGTGACTGAGACTTGCTCAAATGCACCCCTGGAGCCATAGGAAGAAACCCCTTCTTGGAGTTAGTCATGCTGAATCTCTCTAGGACTTTGTCTATGTAAGACTCCTGACTGAGAGATAACATCCGTCGTGATCTATCTCGATAGATACGGATGCCCAGAATTCTTTGTGCCTCTCCCAGATCTTTCATCTGGAAATGGTTTTTCAACCATACTTTCACCGAAGTTAAGAGAGGTATGTCATTCCCAATCAGGAGTATGTCATCAACATACAATATTAGGAAGACAATCTTGCTCCCACTCGACTTGATATAAAGACATGGTTCCTCGACCGATCAAGTAAATCCATTTTCTTTAATCACTTGGTCGAAGCGATGATTCCAACTCCGAGATGCTTGCTTAAGTCCATAAATGGAACGCTTAAGCTTGCACACTTTCTTAGGATGTTGTGGATCGATGAAACCTTCGGGTTGTACCATGTACAACACTTCCTCCAAAAAACCGTTTAAGAAGGCGGTTTTCACATCCATTTGCCAAATTTCATAGTCAGGAAAAGCGGCGATCGCTAAGATAATCCGAATGGAACGCAACATGACTACGGGTGCAAAAATTTCATCGTAGTGCAAACCTGGCACTTGGGTGAAACCTTTAGCAACTAGTCGTGCTTTATAGATATCTTGTTGACCTTCCACCGAATGCTTTATCTTGTAAAGCCATTTGCATTGAAGGGGACGAACCTTAGCAGGTAAGTCAACAAGATCCCATACGTTGTTCTAATACATAGAGTCCATCTCGGATTGCATGGCCTCAAGCCATAGCTTTGAGTCAGAACTAGTCATGGCACCTTTATAGGTTGCGGGTTCACTACTCGTTAAGAGTAGAACGTCATCTATGTCATGTTCCTCGACCATACCAATGTATCTGTCTGGAGGAATAGAGACTCTTCCCGACCTCCTAGGTTCCTCAGAAATATTCACCGCAGCCGGGATTGAAGGAATTGGTTCCTCCAATGGTTGCTCGGTACTTGGTTCTGGAATCTCCGACAGGTCGAAGGTTCTATCACTCTTTGCATTCTCGAGAAATTCCTTCTCCAAGAATGTCGCACTAGCCGCAACAAAAAGACGTTGTTCGGTTGGCGAATAGAAGTAATGACCAAGTGTTCCTTTAGGATAACCTATAAAGTATGTCTTGACCGATCGCGGGCCGAGCTTATCCTCGTGTCTCCACTTGACATAAGCCTCGCAACCCCAAACCCGTATAAAGGACAAGTTAGGGACCGTTCCTTCCATAGTTCATATGGAGTCTTGTCAACACTTTAGACGGACTTTGGTTAAGTATTAGAACAAATGATGTAAGAGCATAACCCCACAATGAGTCAGGCAACACGGTATGACTCATCATGGATCGAACCATATCAAGTAGTGTTCGATTTCTCCGTTCGGACACACCATTCAGCTGAGGTGTTCCAGGTGGAGTTAACTGTAGGGCAATCCCACAGTCTTTAAGGTGTTGATCAAACTCGTGAGAAAGATACTCGCCACCACGATCCGAACGCAGTGTTTTAATCTTTCTACCCAATAGGTTCTGTACCCTATTCTGGTATTCCTTGAATTTCTCAAAGGATTCACTTTTGTGCTTCATTAAGTAGACATAGCCATATCTACTTAAATCGTCCGTGAAAGTGATGAAATACCTATAGCCTTCTCGTGCGGTGATTGACATAGGTCCACATACATCCGTGTGTATGAGTCCTAATAGGTCAGCAGCGCGCATTCCAACACCTTTGAAGGAAATACGAGTCATATTACCGATGAGACATGATTCACACGTGCCAAATGATTGAAAATCAAAGGCCGAGATAGCTCCATTTTTAATGAGCTGTTTTACGCGTTTCTCATTAATGTGTCCCATACGGCAGTGCCATAGATACGTTTGATCTTTGTCACCAACCTTTAACTTTTTATTCATTACGTGTAATATTTCGGTGGTCTGATCTAAAACATAAATTCCGTTCATGGAGACTGCCTTGCCATAAATCATATCGTGTAAAGAGAAAATGCAAGTATTATTCTCTATTACAAATGAAAAACCAAGTTTGTCAAGTGCAGAAACAGAAATAATGTTTTTCGAAAGACTGGGTACATAATAGCATTCATATAATGACAACTCAAATCCGCTAGGAAGCTGGATCACATATGTCCCCTTTGAGATGGCAGCCACTCGTGCTCCATTCCCGACACGCAGTCCACCTCACCCTTTACGAGGGGTTCGATGTTTCGAGCCCCCGCACATGATTACACGGATGAGAACCACAACCAGTATCAAGTACCCAAGTTCCGTAACTTGCGTGGTTAATCTCAATCATATGAATAAAAGTAGAAGAAGAAGACATACCAACAAGTTTAACACGACCTGCCTTTAAGTCCTCATGATAAACAAGACATGTACGCCTCCAATGCCCAGTCTTGTGGCAATGATGGCATTCCATGTTTTCATTCTTGCTCTTTGTCGCGCCCGATGAGGTGCTCGACTCACCAGGCCCACTCTTACCTCGAACCCGACTTCTTAAACTTCGGTTTGCCTCCGCTAGGCCCGATCGAACTTTGCCCTTACCCTTGCCCTTGTTTGACACAACGAGAACATCTTGTTTCATGCTCCCACTGAACTTCATGTCCTTCTCGGTCTGTACGAGAAGGGAGTGCAGTTCATGGGGACTTTTCTTCAAATCATTCATATAGTAATTCGCTCTAAATTGCGAAAAACCATCGTGGAGTGAGTGAAGCATGCGGTCAATAACAATGTTCGCGTTGATCTTACAATCAAAGGTCTCCAGCTTCTCGACATTCTCAATCATGCTGAGAATGTGTGGGCTAACCGGTTGGCCCTTCTGGAGTCTCGCATCAAAGAAGCGAGTGGTATGCTCATAGGTCACGATTCTCGGTGCTTTCGAGAATTCCTTGGTGAGCGTGGTGAAAATCTTGTTTGCACCTTGGGCTATGAAGCGTTTCTGCAAATTGGGTTCCATTGCAAAAATGAGTACGTTTTTAATCGCACCCGCTTCCAAGGCGAAATCGTTATACTTGTCGATCTCGTTAACTCCAGGCCGTGGGGCCTGGTTCGACGGCATGGGCTCAAGCAGATATCCGAGCTTCCCGTCGGCGGCGGCAGATTCCGTAATCTTGCCTCCCGATCCACGAAGTTTGATCCATCATTCTTCGATCGAGTTGACGATTCATCTGATTCATGAAGATCCGGCCGGACTCACGGTCCAATGTGGCACTTGGCATTGGGTCGTTCAAGTGACCAGCCATATTGTTATTAGCGCTTTATGTGAACGTGATCTACACTGAAAAGAAAGAAACAAAAACGAAATAAGCAACTCATCGAGGTGATTTAAGTCTATTTAAAATTCATTTTAATCGTGTAGACTCATTGCACTTGCATAATTGATCTCCTCAAGAATAATACAAGTGATCCCAAGACTCAATTTCCGTAAATTGATAAGCCAACTGTTTAGCTAGTTCTTCCGTAAAAACTCTTGGTCGATAGATTTCTGGAAATCCTATCTATAGTCCACCATAATCACAGGATCGTACGAGTGACCATAGTGTTGAGATAAAATAAGTCAATCGGTTCCAACTTACCCGACGTAGAAGGGGTCATATTATGCCTACCGACGAAGAAGGAATTTATTAGAGTTTGACCTATAAAGACCGTTCTCAATTTTTGATTATACGAGGAAGATCCCATCAACTAAGTTTCAATTCATTTTAAGTGAACGAATAACTAGCAACTGCGTGAATGAATTAATTTAGATGATGGCTTAAATCGTGTGACATGAGAATGTCAAAGAAAACTAACTCGTGACCTCTATATGTGTCAGTTTTCATGCAATTATTAGGTGGTTTGGTTTTTAGGCGGAAAATGATGCATACTATCGTTACGATAAAATAAATAAATGAATGCAATACGTAAATAAAAATTCCTAGTGTGGCCTATCCTAGTAAAAAGAACATAATACAACTTTGGAATCCACCGTTGGACCCGAAAAGCTTGTCTTGATGTTCCATCTTTGTCCATGTAGCGGGAGTGAGCATCCGGTCTCCTTCTTTAGTCTTCTCAAAGTTACAATTAAAATTTACAAAATATAAACCTATTTACATTCTAAATAAAAACTGTAATTAAAAGAAATAAAGGGAGATACGAGATCTCAAAATACAACCAAGACCGTGTTCCATCATTACGGTAACACGTTCTACTAAGGCCACACTAAGTTACAACCGTTTGCAAAATAAATAAATAAATAAATACGTAATTAAAAGCATTCAAAATATATATAAAAACGATAAATAAAATGCATCAACTAAATTAAATTTATTCGTGACATAATTCCGTAATTATGTTAAATTTATCCAAACCACCAAAGATAATTAAAATTATGTGACAAAACCGCTTCATCAACTTAATTTTAATTCGTGATAATCCGTTACTTTAAATCGTTTTAAAGTAATTTGATTGTTCGTGGGTGAACCGTTTCACTATCAAGCGAGTGCATAATTCGTATTATGCAAAATAGGCCGAGAAAAAAAACAAAACAAAATTTTTTTTTTTTCTTTTACTGTTGGGCGTGAACAGTACCCGTAAAATTTTTTTTTTTTTTTTTTTATAAAATTGCTCATTGCCGTGAGCAAATAGGCCGAGAAAAAAAAACAGCCGCTCAAAACGAGATCAAACAAGTGATCAAACAACAAAACGATTTGTAAAAACTCAATTGCAATTTAATCTAATCCGGATTAAAACAAATTTACAATTGACATGATCTTCACATATTGTTGTAATTATCGTTTAAAACAACAATTCGCAAAGAACAAAAGGAATACAAATCAGAAAATCGACAAGGATACAACCGTGTAAACTGGACACGGTTTCCTATGCAAAAACAGGCCGTGGCACATAAAAAAATGCCGAGACCAACATGCCACACGGTTTATCAAAAATTTTATACAAAAATTATCGATTTGATAAAAACCAATTGCGATATCACCTAATCCGTATAGAAATGAAATAGCAATTGATAGATCTCTAACATATTACAATGAATATCGATTACAAAGTAATATGAAAAGATCAAATCGACAACAAAAACAAGAACATGGCACGAATTCCAAGAAAATCAGCCGTGTAAACAAAAGGACACGGTTTTCAAAGAAAAAAAACACAATCGTGCAATCAAAAAAAATTCTGCCGTGTGGAATTTTGCAAAAAAAAATTAATCGATCCATTTCGTTTGATGAAAAACACATAGAAAATTTACGTGGCCTCGCTCTGATACCACTTGCAGGGTAATATCCGTATAAAACCCTTTCTTTATAGGATTATAACGCAAATTTTATATGCAATTTATTGTCATAAACGAAATTAACAATGAAACGATAAAGATTAAGGAATAACCTTCGGTCCTAGTGCAATTCGGCAATGAGAGATCAAAGTAGACCTCCTCCTAATTGTTGCACCCAAGATCGTCCGAGAAATGCCCTTGTGCTAGAATGAATCCTCTAATTGCCTTGCAATATAGAGAGGATTGTTTTGTGTGTTTTGGTTGGATGTGAGATCCGAATTTTGAGAGGCAATTTTTCTCAAAACCCTAGTTTTCATACAAATGAAAATGCTTAGGTTAACAAAAGAGGAGATGGCTCCTTTTGTCTATGTTTGGCTCGGCCAAACCGAGTGAGAGGGAGCCTCATGGGCTTTTTCATTTCCTCTTCATATAAACTCGTGGTCCAAATCCAAATTACTAAATGTATATGACACGGTCTAATTATAAATCGTCATCGGTTATCGGTTATTAAAGCATCAACTAATAAGACGGGTTAGTTGAATTATTAATACATGTCCGACAAAGACAATATCGTATAATTAATTTATTTAATATACATTAATCAAATATAAATCGTTTATATTCAATTTTACGAATTAATCGTTTAATTCGTCTTAGCCATTTTTATTTAATCCGTATTAAATAAAATATCTCAACATCACATTTTTGACTAATTACTAGTCAAATAACTCGGACTAACTGGTTAGTCAAATTTGGCATCTACATGACTGTATTTTCATACCGTCACATTTCTCAAACGTATCCTATAGGTGTGACTTTTAGGGACCAATTGATCACCGCCATCTGTATGACAATAACGTCAAACTTATCTAGCAAGCCAACCGTTATTGATAAACGTGGACCAACTGGTTATGATACAAAAGTATACCCTTTGATCCTTTTAGAGATTTATAAGTCCTTGCACTAACTGTAAAGGACACCAGCCCCAACATCCACATCTTATTCCTCAACATGTGCCTTATTTTTACCCTTGCTTAATCGCCTTTTTCTTGCTCTCGACTTCCGGCGGACTCCGGTTTTGGTTGGGATTAAGCGGTTTCGGATTGGCAGAGGGAGATGGATGAGGAGATGGGGCATAGGAAGTGTTTCATGTGGGTTTGAATGAGTGTGTCTTAGTGTTTGATCGGGTTGTGGGTTGCATGGTTGATAATGGTGATGACCGAAAAGAGGAAGATGATGGTGGAGTGTTTTGGTTTATGAGAAGTGATTGTGATGTGAGATGAGGGAGGTGAAGGCTTTTATGGGATTTGATGAATAAGACATGTGGTAGGTTATAATTACTAGGGTGCCATGTGAGATGAGTTTGTTTCCTTTTTTAAAAAAAAAATAAAAAGGAAATCTAATAAGAATATATATTTAGGGAATAACATGATAGGGTAAATCTTTTGAGGAATATATGGTAAGATATAGTGAAGATATTGCTTAAATATTACCAAGTTTATAGGATGCAAGATAAAAGGAAGATTTTTAATTGTTTTTCGGTCAAAGTAGAACAGGAAAATATTGTGTCGATTTTTTATGGTTCGCATATGGATAAAAATATATTATACACAAAGATAGAAAATTCACGTAATAAAATAAGATATTTAACATAAATATTCTTGCAACAACATATACGGACACAGTCATACAATCTTGTCTATTTCTAGTCAGTCATTTGAGATAATAAAATAGGTATGACGGATTTAACTGCCACCGATTAAACCAATTTCCAATCGCAAAATCTCAAAACGTTTTCTAGCTAAAGCCTTTGTCAAAATATCCGCCCATTGATTTTCTGTACTACAAAATTCTAGTTTTATGTTACCTTTTTCAACATGGTCACGTAGAAAATGGTGTCTAATATCAATATATTTAGTACGAGAGTGTTGTGCGGGGTTTTTAGATATAATAATAGCACTCGTATTATCACATAAAATAGGAATACATCCTACATCTACACCATAATCACATAATTGTTGCTTAAGCCATAATAATTGAGAACATACCAGTCCGGCAGCAATATATTCGGCTTCAGCAGTAGATAAGGCAACTGAATTTTGTTTCATTGAACCCCATGTTATAATACAAGGTCCAACAAATGTAGCTAATCCTGACGTACTTTTCCTATCTAGAGAACATCCTGCATAATCTGCGTCTGAATATCCAATTAAATTGAAATTGCATTCTAGTGGATACCATAAATACAGATTTCTTGTACCAATTAAATATCTTAAAATTCTTTTAACTGCAACCATATGTGATTCTTTGGGACACGACTGAAATCGTGCACACACACATACCCTAAACATTATATCTGGAGGACTTGCAGTTAAGTAGAGAAGTGAGCCAATCATACCTCGGTAAGTGGTTTCATCCACACACTTACCATCTTTGTCCAAGGTTAGTTTCTTATTAGTAACCATTGGAGTGTCCATGGGATTGGCATCTTGCATACCAAATTTCTTGATTAATTCTTTGATGTATTTTTGTTGATGTATCATGATACCTTCATTTGTTTGTTGAATCTGAAGTCCTAAAAAAAACTTTAATTCACCCATCATGCTCATCTCAAATTCTGATGTCATCAAATCTGAAAAATGCTTACAAAGTTTGTTATTGGTTGAGCCAAAAATGATATCATCAACATAAATTTGAACAACTAATAAAACAGAACCTTTTGACTTTAGAAATAAGGTTTTATCGATTGACCCTCTTTTAAAGTTACTTTGAAGCAAAAATTTGGATAGTCTATCGTACCAAACCCTTGGGGCTTGTTTCAAACCATATAAAGCTTTGTCAAGCTTGTATACATGATTTTGAAACTTGTGATCTAGAAAGCTGGAGGTTGCTCTACAAAAACCTCTTCATTCAGATAGCCATTAAGGAATGCAGTTTTAACGTCCATTTGAAATAACTTCATCTTCTTGTGTGCGGCAAAGGCAATTAAGAGACGAATTGCTTCTAGCCTTGCCACAGGGGCAAATGTCTCATCATAGTCGATTCCTTCATGTTGGTTGTAACCTTGTACCACCAATCTTGCTTTATTTCGAACTATAATCCCTATATCATCCAATTTGTTTCTAAAAACCCATCTGGTTCCAATGATTGAACGATTTTTAGGTCTTGGTACTAAATGCCAAACTTTATTACGTTCAAATTGTTGAAGCTCTTCTTGCATTGCTATAACCCAGTCAGAGTCTGCAAGAGCTTCTTTAATATTGGAAGGTTCAATGGTGGATAGGAAGGAGTAAAATGAACAAAAGTTAATCAACTTTCTTCGAGTTTGAACTTCTTGGTCCAAACTTCCAAGTATACTTTCCATAGGATGTGATCCTTTGTATTTCCACTTTCTGGAATTTTCAGGTATATTATCATGTGAACTTGGTTCTCATTCTTCAAACGAGTTAGAAATGGTTCCCCCTGAATCCAGCCCTTGGGTTGTAGTAGATTCAGGTGTAACAATAGATTCCAATTTTTCTATAAAAACCCTAATTACACCTTTTATTTTAAAACCCTAATTACTACTAGGATATTTTCGACTAGAAGGTGATATGGCCATAATCCATTTCACTCTAATTGAAACCCTGATAATAATTAGTTTTAAAATATAAAACTAAGATAATATGATTAGAAACCCTAGATTACATAACAACCCATAAGTTGTATGATAAATCAGTAGGATTAATATAATCTATATTATTAATTTCATCTAGAAAAGATATAGTATAAATATTACTTTAATTTTCAAAATAATAAATAAATCTAAAGCTTAGATTGTGCTCTCTTATAAGTCGTTCATGGTTATAGGTAAAATGGCTATAACCATGAACTTTGATAGGTAAGGTTAGAGATGAAATAGCTATAACCATACTTTCTCAAAAACCATTTTGTTCATACCATTTATAGAATGAAATCCTATATCTCTAATCTTCATGAGATCTTCAAATATAGGTTCTTTTCTTCATCTTGATCTAGAAACTCTTCATCTTGAGCTCCCATCAAATAATATATTGTTTTGCTTGATTTATTCTTCTAAGGTTATAGGCAAAACAACCATAACCAAACTTAATTACCAAGCTCCAATTTCTTCATGAGAATTCCATCATATGCTATAACCACAATCATGCTTTCCAGGTAATTGTTAACTAAGATATGCACCATTCAACAAACAATTACAAGCACAAGTGTATAACATATTACAAAACATAATACTTGTCATTATCAAAACTTATAAATATGATCCAACAAAACTCATGGCTAACATGTCGTCCTGAAACTCCTACATAACCATTAACTAACCCCCTCTCATGATGTTACCGCACATCTCCATGATTCCTTACTTTCATGTTCCTTAACTCTGGTCAACGTTCTCTCCGCTTACTTCCATCCTTCTTTTCCTTTTACACTCAACAATACCAATTAATAAGTCATCTCCTTACTCCTTTTACCTAACTCTGTATTAATCCGGTTACCTTCTCGTTGGTCCACAACCCAAATTCCATTAATTCATATCAGTATCTTTAAGTCCACATAATCAAGTCCACACAATCAACGATTACTCATCAACTAATTATATCTCCCTTTTACATCTCTAGAACCAAATCTTCACTTTATACCATTAATTGGCCAAAGAATTACACACTAGGCTCACCTCTTAATAATCCAAATCCCCAAACTCAGTCACTTTCTACAAATTGCGGCATAATTCGATCTCACTATACACCATTAGTTTCCATCTCTCTATAACGACCTTCCATCACATATATCCTTAACTAACACAATCCTAACCATCTCCCTCCATAAATTCTTACACATCCAAAGTTGCCACTATTCACATCCCTCATTTCAATCTTTTCATTCTCATGTTCCTTACACTTATATCACCCCTTCCCATATACACTTACCTTTACATTACTCAAACTCGCGATTATATCACTCACCACATCACACAAAACATGCTCACTGCCTCAATAAGCTCATCAATATTCCTTTTCCTTTTTCCACTATCGATCACAACCACATATAACCCATGTCCTCCCCACCAAACTCATACCCATCAAAAGGTCCTACTCCTTACATCATAAGGTCTGGTAACTTACGCATCAGGACCAACACATATGTAAAACAATCCATAAAGAAGCAAAAGAACATCTTTGAAATAAATATGATATGCGACGACGTGAAAAGATAAGCATATGACCAAAACAAGGGTTACTAGATCGAGTACAACTTACTCGATCAATTAAGTGAAGATCAGAAGCATGCATAATAAATTACCATGGTTACTCTATCGAGTACGGTGTACTCGATCGAGCGAGGGGTACTCGATCAAGTACCCTACGTAGTTCGCAGCACTGTCCAATTTTCGTAAAATTGTCATATCTCACTCGTTTCTTGGTCGTTTTGGGCGTGTGACCTATCGCTAGAATTGTAAGAGAACAAGTTATCGCCTCCAATTTGAATCAAATCAATATCATATATGCATCTCAAGTTATAACAGTTTAAAGACGGCTCCTCTATAATCGAACAACATAACTATTCAGGTTCACATGTTACTAAGTAACATCTCTTATTCCACAAGTTACCAACTAATCAAAAGCCATACAAGAAACACCAAGGCATGACTTATACCACTCTATTCCAGCTTAATTATATATATACAAATATCACAACTCCTATCGCGTGTTACTACTACAAAGCCAACTATTAACATTCATCATGGTCATGTATATCCTTCAACTTATTCAACATACAATCTAACACTTTCCATTCAAATCAATAATATCTTCATCCAACATGTGCATATGAAATAACAATAAACAAGTAGTGATCCCATGACACCCCATAGTAATCAGTTCAAAGTTGTAAGAGGAGTTCGCGACTTTAGGACGTCTCCCAAGCCTGTGTATTAGCTCCTAACAACTCCTACCCGGGTTCATTTTCATTTAACTCTCTACATTCATTAGGTTTATTGGTTACAGGTTCCAAAATCGTCGCTCTGATACCACTTTGTAACACCCCCATACACCAAGCTGCCTTTCCAACACCACCCTAGCACATGGAGATGCTACCGACTCGGTTACCCGAGGCATAGTAATCAAAGTTGACCATAAAGAAATGTACTTGAAGTTATAAAGTTTAATGTGCGTACAACAAAACCAAACTGAAAGTGAAATACAACTGTTCTCGAAACTACAAACCAAGTAAGTAAAACTGTCTTAATAAAACACACCGGAAGACTAAAGACTCTGTTATGTGATGACTCCATCCCCAGCTAGATCCTACACATACTCCAAAGAAATACCTGCTGATCAACTGCTCACCACCCCCGAATGGATCACCACAGTTTTTAAAACATTTAAACGGGGTCAGTTATTGCATAAACAAAATAAGAAACCAACAACATCCAATTACACAATCACATTACTCCAACTCCATATCCTCACCAATAATCCGACTACAAACTAAAGTGTGTAGCCCTGCCAGAATACCCATCGCAAAAAATATTCCTTGCCGCTAGTGGGGACCGCGGCCGTACCACCTAAGCCCCGCTCAACGCCATAGAGCGAATAACCCATGTTCAATAATGTGCACATACCCCTTGTGACGGGAACACATGGGGCGAATCAAGGGCGTGAAGCCACTCCCGCAAGTGACTCCACTCATCCGAGGGCGCACCTTGCAAACCATAGACAAACAAACAACCAATCCACAATACCAACGTAAACAAGCCATTTCCAATTAATGATAACAATAATCATGCTAATCAAACAATCAAGCCATCTTATATTATTTACACAGTCAATTTAGTAGGAAAACCCTACTTTTCGCAATCCACTATAACTGCAGCCAATCACACAAATTGTACAAAAGTACCACAACGTCACCTAGAACAATAATCAATAATTACACATCATAAAACGATTTCTACCCAAAACCGCCAAATCACCCAATTAGGGTTAGAGCGATCTTAGCAAAACGATATAAAAACAACACAAGGAACATACCCAATAACTGATGATTGCAAAGATGTAAAAATCCTCAAAAACTACCAACCCTAGCCTTGGATTTGAGTGTAAAAGTGGAGAGAAAAGAGCATCGTTTGAAATTAGGAAAGGTTTTGAGAGAATGAAATGAGAAATGGGGGATATAACCTTTTACACCTCCTCCACTATTATAATCAAGCCTGTGTCAAAAACCCGTAAGCCCCGAGCTACTCGATCGATTACCTAACGTACTCGATCGAGTACCTAATGTACTTTGATCGAGTACCCGCTACTCGATCGAGTTGCCCCCCGATCGAGTACATTCAAAGCAGAATGTACTCCAGAATCCGTAAAACACTTACTCGATAGAGTAAGTCCTACTTGATAGAGTACCCAACAGCTCAAATATCTGAGGTACTACAAGCGCTCTCAACCGGCGGCCGGTCCACCAGATGGGGCTCTCCTTTGACGGTCAAAGTTGAAGAAAGAAAAGTGAAAAAACCTCCCTGCCGGCTGATCTACAGCCGGTCCACCGGCTGGGAGCGCCCTTATGAATAAAATGGAGCCAAGTTAAGAATGCACGATGTCCCAGCCGGCCTATGGCCGCCGGTCACCCTACCGGGTGGGAGTCCTCTACCTATGGGCAAAAATTCAAAATATAACACATTTCCCAGCCAGACAACTGGCGGCCGGTGCCTCGACCGGCTTGAAGACCCTTATATCGTCAATAATACCGGCTTAGGATACATGTCTTGCTCCAGATTTTGCGAGACTCCAATTCGTTTCAATCACGCAAAAAGGTAAATTCGTGCTATTTAAGAATCGTCCCCTTTACGCTACTCGTTTAATTGATCGCCCTTCAATGAGGGAGCTAGGTTTGGACAAAATCTCCTTGGAATTGTTTAAGGGAGTCGGGATGAAACACATGTACAATATTCATGAAAGAACCTACCCCCGTCTTACTTGGGAGTTTTTGAGCTCCCTCAAAATTGACAAGCATTAAGCATCGGGAAAGGTAGCTTTCCTCCACTCCCGACTAATGAATGAGGACTATAGACTAACCTTGACCAACTTTGCAAAAAAAATCGAGCTTGATGCGTCACCGTCCTACAAGGCGCCCGAAAATTTCGACCATGGGATGGTTTGGAAGGCCAATTTCGGCCTTGATGATATAAAAAGGGTGAAGAGGCCGGCTAATTGTATTCACAATGCGGCTATAAGAATTTAGCATAGGTTTATATGATGGAGTATTATTTCCCGGGATGAGGCTCACAATGTCCGAACAGAGGAGTTAAAAATATTGGGCTCCTACGTTTACCGTAACCCCAGTCCTTCCAAATATGTGTTGCGCACCACATGGCCCTTCACTTGCACAACTTGGCCAACTCTCCGGGTCAATTGACCAATATTTGCGCGGGTGGCATCATCGCCCTAATTGCTAAGGGAGTCATTCGGGTTCTAAATTTGAACGCGACTAACTACATCATCGAGGACACTACCCTCTCCAAAGACTACATTCAACACTCCCGTAAGTGGATATTGAGGAACCCGGTTAACCGTCTTGAAAATTGGCAAATCTGGGTTATGGGAATCGTTAGGAACTCGGTGCCACTCCCGAATGCAGCGAAAATGAAGATAGTGTCGAGTCTAGAGCACTACTTGCTTGAACTTTAAGCGGTGGAGTAGAATGTTGATCCTTCACAAGATCCTCCAACTGTCTATGGTCGTGACCGCCAACAACCAAACCAAACGACAATGCACTACAACTTGCCACCTACTTCATTTAACCCCGGCCCATTCTAAGAACCTCCTCCTTAGTCATTCCATCAAGGGGATGGGTCATCTAGTCAACAACCACTTCCACCATAACAATTCACTTGTCCCGACATCCTTGTGGAGTTCATGAACAACGTGAACTTGGGAATTTAAACGGCCACAAGTGAGCGGCTTGCGATGCAACAACGGTTAGACCGGATTTACGTTAACCAATATATTGGTCAATTCCCCATGTATGATGATTATATGAGGCGGGGATATAGGCATCCATCCGGACTTCACCCCTCCTACTACCTTAACCCGGACGGGGGATATCCTAGCAACAGTTCCATGGTTTATGGAGACATCAAGCTCCAAAACGACTAATTTAGTCACCCCGCCTTCTCGACTCCGGCTACTCATGGAGAGGGGCATGATGCTGCATGGTTTGGAGGCACGCCCTCTTTTTTTGGCGGGGGGGATCTCGGTGGTGCATCCGATTCTAGTGGTGCCTATATGACGGGAGGTGGGTTCATGTCAGGTGAGAACCCAATCCCGATGAACACGGATGACCTAATCCGTCAGGAGGAATTCGGGGATGATGATGACGATGATGGTGGTGGTGAGGAATCGGTTTTGAACCCAGTTCTTAGTTGGCTTACTTTGCTCCCTACCAATCCAAAGGACAAGTATGGTTCCCTAAATCCAAATCTCTCATGCATAATTAGAATAGTTTGTATTTAGTTTACTTGTAATATATTAGAAATAATTTATATAGTTGCATTCATATAGGATTGCATTAGATTTTAAATTCTTTTAATATACTGTCACATATAGGATTATATTCATATAGTGTAATTGGCATCAAACTTCAATTTTTGCATTTAGTGTGAATCATGCATTGCATTCTTATCTAAAAATACAAAAAAATCGAAGAATTGAAAAATCTTCAAAAACATGTATTTCATTTCTGAATTTCCTCCACACAATTATGTAAATTAATAAGTGTGGGGAGGAAATTCTGTTATTTAAAATACAAAAACATATTGTCTATTTTCAAAAATTCAAAAATCTAAAAATACGTTTTTTTATTTCAAAAATTGTCTCTTAACCGCACTTCCTCCGTCATTGGAGGTTGAAAATATCGAGTGTAGAGTGGAGGCCCAAAAAAAAAGAAACAAAAACATCTTATTTCAATTTTAAGAAAATTTCAAAAATTACAAAATCAAGTTTTTAATTTCAAGAAAAATTTCAAAATTCCAAAAACATGTCCTATTTTTCCTATTTCTTCCCCACATTTAGTTCCATCGAGGATGATATATATTTTAAGTGTAAGGAGGAAAATATCCACTTTGTGTATATATTTGTATATATTAACTTGTAAATTCGAGAAAACTTCAAAAAATGCCTAAAAATTTAAAAACTTTCAAAATTCCAAAAACATATGCATTGTATATATATATGTTTTGTCTAACACGTGGCACATGCAATTGGAACATTTGAAGCAAAAGGAGACTATAGAACACTTGGTATAACCGTTCCTACCTTTTTCTCCTTTACTACCCTTCTCTGTTATTTTGCTAAATATATGAAGGAGGACGGGATTTTGTGCTTTGGATGTTCCCTTGGGGAACGTTTTGTTTTTGTTGTTAATGTACTGCTAGGATCTAGTCAAATTTTTTGCACTTTTCAATTTTGTGTTATTTACATTTCCCCATGCATTTGTAACATGTAAATATGTGTAGTATTTCCTTATGTTTGGCATTGAGTTTGTATATAAAAGTTTGGCTAAAATGTGGTCTAGGAAGGGAGTATGATACCTCTACGATGAGATACGTCCCAATTGTGCCTTCCCCCTCCTCGTGGCTCCTACCAACGTCCATATGGTTAATATTTAGGAAAAGGGGCATGTCTAACAAGTCTTAACCGCCCTGTGAGATCGGGAGGACCGTAGCTAGACCTAGACTTTAACCTAACTACTTATAAGTGAGGAATAGAGCCTCCTTTGGGGTCGGTTCATCCATACCCGACCCCCCGTTTAGGATTATGAGTAGGTCTCCTCGCGAGATGTGTCATGTTAATATGCATAAATGTTTCAGTCATTGCCTAGACCATGAGATGCTTATTTTTGTGTACATGATTTGAAACAAACTCGTTGCATACATTTTTAGCCTCACATTGCCAAATTGCCTTTGTTTCGACTCTTTAAACTAGCTCCACTTTTGTTTATCCCTTTTGAGCCTTAGCCTTTTATTTGGCATACCTACTATACTAACTACAACCCAAAAACAACTGACCTTAATTAAGAAAGTTGTCTATAAGTTTATGGTAGTAGGAAGAAGGGGATTTGAGTCTTGGTTTAATGGATGTGCACGATCCATTTATGTTGAAATTTTGGCTTCTAATTTGGCATATTACTTGAATAAGATGTTTTGAAAAAAAAAAGAAAAAGGAAAACAGAAAAGAAGAAAAATTATGATTTATGTGAAAACAAGCCGAGCAACACTCCTTACGCATCATTAAAGGAGTAGAAAAAGGCGTTACGAAATAAAGTGGGCATATGATGTTTTTCCAAAATGAGTCGGGTTTACACATTTTTTGTTTGATTTCTGGAAACCAAATTCTTATTAGGGTGTAAATGTTGCTCATTTGTTGCAATAAAGTCGGAAACATGGAATTTGACAACTACTTGATATGAACTTCACATTATCCAAATGGTGCTTGCACCAATCCCGTTCCGACATATACCTAAGCCCCGTTACAAACCTTTGTTTCATTTTGTGTCCATTCTTTCTTTTTGAATCTCACATGGCCATAGGATATGATTACACATTAGATTGGGGGCATATTTCACGAGTCGGAGTAGGAGAGTGTTTTTGTGACGTTTTACACAAGAAACACCCATTCTTCAATTGTTTGAGGAGTGAAAACCACGAGGAAGTCGGTAGTCTAGGTCCCCTTAGTCACGGGTCTCTCTCGGTTGAATCTTGAATCGTGTCATGTAATTCTTGTAGGACTAGCCTTCCTTCCCCTTTCCCGCCTTAGAATGTGTTTCTTTGTCTTATGTGGTTACATTTGGGTTTCTTGGCCCATCCTTAGGGGGTGGCACCTCGTTGGGATTTTGAGACAGTATCTCCCAACCTAGGCCTTTCAATTTTGAAACAGAACGGCCGCTTAGATGAGGAAATCAGTTTGACTTTTTGTAATGCATCTTATGTGTTATTTCGTGCCCAAATGTTTGGATGTGTCAAAATTTTATGCAAGCCTCAACTTGCCTTTCAAGGGAGCACATACTTCATTTTGCTTCGTTGTGAGTTGAAGGGACAGAGAAGGTCCGTTAATTGTCTTTCATAAGATATTATTAGCTTCCAAGTAGGCCGGTCGGCCGGCAGCTGGCTGTGTACCCTCCCCTTGAGCCGGAGAAGAAAAAAAGAGCAAATGAATCAGAGAACTCCCAGCCGGGTGGGCCACCTGCAGCCGGCCCACTGGCCGTCCAATCCTGACAACTTCAAGATTGAAGAAATGTAACAGAGGACTCCCAGCTGGCCAGCCCACCGGCTGAGAACACTTTATGACCATGGATTTAAAGCCAAACTTACAGGGAACTCCCAGCCGGGTGTGACACTGGCCGTCGGTCAGCCGGCTCAGACACCCCGACTCATATTTCCCTCCTTTGTAATTTTTGACCTAAAAATGTTGTAAACTATAAATACCCTCTCCCTAATTTCATTTTGACACATTACCCTAGATCTGAAAACTCTCTAAATTTATGCAACCATCCTAAATCCAAGTTTTAATCTTTTCATAATTAAGCTTTAATTACTTATTTATTTATCCTATATCTACTTAATTTCAATAGTCTACATTTGGGTACTTGGTTTGTAATTGAAGATTGTTGAAGAACATCTTCCATTTATCAATCAAAGATTCAATCTTTCCTTTTGTTGCTACAATTTCCTTCCTTTTTAGTTTAAATTTACAATTGTTAACATTTCCATTTCCTATTTAGTTGTTGTTTCCTTTAATTGCATGTTTATTACCATGCTTCTTTGCTTTTCTCCAATTGTTTACATTTGTTTTTTAAGTGTGTGTGAGTAGTGACCCCCTAGGATTTAGGGGGAACCTATGTAAGGATTAAGTGTTGAATATGGGTTGTTAATGTTAGTAATTGGGTAAATTGTTTGGCTTTTGTTAACATTCATAGAAGGTGTTTGTAGAAATGTGTGAATGAAAGTTCATGTCTTTCTCCAATTTATGCTTAGTGTCTTGTTGAATGAAAGTTTAAATAGATCCTTCATAGTATGTTTACAATGAATTTGGATGCTTTGTGTCCTTGTTTAGGAGAGTCTAAGAAATTAGCTTTCTTGGCCAATAATTACCCATTACCCATTAATACCCATATTTACCTTCACTTGCTTAGGGAAACCCCAAGACCTTAGTTTTTATCAATTGTTTACATCTTATCATCTTAGTTTACTTGCCTTCATTTGCTCTAGTTTTAGTCTAATTGATTTCACCAACCTTCTTGTTTTTCAGCTAGACTTAGACTTAAACAAAGTAAGTGAAAATCCACCTCATCCTTGTTGTTCAACGCGATTATACTACTATAATAGGGATAACTTCTGGTGCAAGAATTAACAGCAAAAACTCATTCATCAGCATTACAATCCGAGACTGAGGATAATCTCACAATAGTAATATCAACCACAATACTTATGATTCCACAAGATAGATAAATCTCAACAGAAAATACCAACGCCAATTATTTATAACGATATATTACCAAAGCCAATTCAACCTGTCACCTTTCACCTAATAAACGGCTACAACACGGGATATGCCAAAAATTCAACCAATAATAAAATTATGACCGTTGAACTTATAAGTCAGTGTAAATTGTATAGTTATCCTACTTTCTTAGAAATTACTCCAAATAAAGAAATCCACGCAAATTAACTTATAACACTCTTCAATAAAAACGTCACCTAGCAATTACAATAATTATAATTACTAAATAATTAATTATACAACACAATTAAACTAATTATAAATTAATTACATGAATTACATCTATAAAATATTATTAAAAGGCTAGTCTAAAAATGCCACTTAGACAATGTCTCGTGGGATGAAAAAAAAGCCATGTACACAATAACAATGTGACTTGGCAAATTAATATGATATGGATTATCAATTTATTATTATATTGTATTAATTTAATTCACTTATTTCCTTTAAAAATTCATCCATATTCCATTACCTTTAAACTTAATTAACTAAAAAAAAACTACAATAAAAAAATACACATTAACTATAAGTTAATAATTTGAATACGCATTAACTATAAGTTAATAATTTCAAGATATTTCATATGGAGTAGTATTATATGTATTCGAAATAAAAAAAAAATGAAAACATAAGAAATTAAGAATGAAGAAGGATAAATGAAGTTTAAAACAAAAAAAATTGTATTGTCACTAATTCACTACTTTTTTTTAAGGCACTAATTCACTATTGTTGTTACTATAACTTTTTTTATATAGAATATGTTTTACGGAACAAACTAATCGAAAAATGAGTATTAAAGATCATATAAAATATTTTTTTAGGAAAATATAAAATATATGGAAAAGAAAATATTTATCTAATTTAAGTAATTTACAAACAAATTATGTAAATACTTAAGTGAAATTAAACACTAATAATAGAATTTTAAAAGGGTAGTAATACTGTGGATTTAGTTCATGAAATTATTTCACGCAAAGGATAAGGTTTTGGAAAATATAAATATATGGAAAGGAAAATATTTATTTAATTTAAGTAATATACAAACAAATTCTGTAAATACTTATGTAAATTAAACACTAATAATAGAATTTAAAAAGAGTAATAATACCATGTATTTAGTTCATGAAATTATTTCACGTAAAGAATAAGGTTTTGTAAAAAAAAAGAAAATGACTAAAATAATTAAATTTATAATTTTGTAAAGAATAAGGTTTTGTAAAAAGTAAAAACTAAAATAATTAAATTTATAATTTTGTGTTCCTGGTGAATTGAAATGAGACCTTATCCATTCCACTTTTATTGTTTAATTATCCTTTAAAATTTATTCTAAATTAATTATTTTTTCGAAATTTAGTATGATAAATGACTTAACTATTAGTATCTATACAATATAATAAAAAGGTAAGATGAGTAGTTTATTATTTGACGTGTGTCATGTTAAGCAATTTTAAGTGCCTCATTTTATTTTATTTTTTCTTTGTATTTTATTAGAAATAGTAAGAGACTATGAGTTGGTATATATAGATTATGACTCAATGAATTATCGTAATTAAGTTTATTAGTGAAATAATGATACAATGAATTTGCATAATTAAGTGTATTAGTGGTGACTTTTCAGTTTCTCAATGAGAATATAATAAAAAAAGGTAAGATGCGTAGTTTATTATTTGACGTGTGTTATGTTAAGCAATTTTAAGTGCCTCATTTTATGTTATTTTTCTTTGCATTTATTAGGAATAGTAAGAGACTATGAGTTGATATATATAAATTATGACCCAATTAATTATCATAATTAAGTTTATTTGTGAAATTATGATACAATGAATTTGCATAATTAAGTGTATTAGTGGTGACTTTCCAGTTGCTCACTGAGTTTGTATAAATACCTCCTCAACGAGAAATAAGAGAACCAAACAAATACATGTAACTCTCTAAAGTCAAACACATTTTATATCACTCATCCTTAATTCTTCATGGGTCATGTGAAATGTACATTGAAGACAAACATTCCATCCGCCTCCATTTTATTGTGCTTTGAAAATCAATGGTTCAATTTCATTTAAATTTTGGATCTCAAAGGCGATACTTTGCTACTAAAGTTGTAACTTTTTAGTTTGTTTGCATGTTGGTTTCTCCTGATTGTTCATAGTTTTCATAGTATAAAGCTACAAATTTAAAAATTTAATATTTAAGATCTGCGTAAAATAAAAAGTTCAACTTCATAGTTATGAAGTCAAATAACCAACTTCGATTTCTTCCTTGCTAATCTCTAAATCACGTGATTATTATTTGTAATCTGTTTATTGATGTGACTCATATTTGAGCATATTTAGTCCCCAAATTAGGCTCATTCCTATGCTTTTTAGTGCATATTTGGGTCTTTTACTGTCTTTAATCTTCCGTTTTGCATATTCTTTGAGGTTTTGATCCCTTGGTGGGAAAGGAGTAAGAACCTTGCATTTTCATGGCAAAATGGATCTAAATTGATCGAATTCAATGACCAAGCATCAAAGGGAAGACAATGCTAGAAGGCCTATGTAGATAATGAAGTAGATTGGGTATTGATGAAAAGATCCTTGCATCTCCAACAAGATCCCCGAGGATTGTTGAAGAAAGAAAAGAAGAGAAGTGACTGCCCAACAATCCGAGCGTCGCAGTGCCCAGAACGAGCGTCCCCTACTGCTAAAGTCTGAGCATCCCGTGGCCAAGACGCTCGTCTTGAGGCCTTGTGATCCGAACGTCTCGAGACCAATACGCTCGGATTTTTCTCCAGTGCCAACCGCCCCTCAGCCAAGACGCTCGGGATGAGCGTACTACTTGAAGACTACCAAAACGGATATGCGCATCTCCTTCGAGAGGAGCACTTCCTCAACTTTTCTTAAGGGTCTTAATAGTCGTTTTAGCCCTTAGTAACCCTAATTTTTGTACCTAATCCTTAGTATAAATACCCCATTGCACTAATTAGATTAGCATGTCATCTTAATCTTATTCTAATCAAGTCTTAATACTCTCTTAATCTTGTAATCAACCTTTAACTTAGCATTAATACAAATCTCATTCCTTAATCTTTCCTTAATTTCTCTATTGTTCATCATTTATTTTGGGTAATTGAATATTATTTGGGGTTTATTTGGAAGATTGACAACCTTTCATTATTCATCAAGTACTTCTATTATTCTTTACTTTATTATTTGGAATCATCTCTTTAGGTATAATTCTATCTTAATCCTTTTTAATTATTGTTAATCATCTTCATTTGTTCATCATGTTTTGCCTTGCTAGTATGATTGACAACCTTGTTAGCATGTTAAACATGATAATAAGTGAGTAGTTACTTTAACTAGGGTTAATGGGAAATTAGGGGAAACCAACATGGGGATTGATTCATGCTTAATCTAATATGCTTTCATAATTAATTTGCTTGCTTGTTGTGATTCCAACTTATGCACATGTTATGTTTGATGAAATGCGAGCCTATGAATCCTTGCATTTTTTATCCATCACTTATCTTTTCAGTGAGACCTGTAAGACATAAAACGACTCGAGTCTCATTAGACCACGCATATGTGGGAAATAATCTGTATACTTCCCTTAATTTAGAAGGATTATAACGATTTAACAAAGATGATCTAAGGTCATAAAATAAAATACATAAACAAAAGTAAAAGATTCAGAAATAACCTTCGGTCCTAGCAAATATGGCCTAAGATTATCAAAATTGATATTCGCCTATTAGTTGCACCCAAGACGATCTGAGATATGCCCTTTGATTATGCTAGAAATCGATCTTAAATTTTCTGTAAAATTTAGTTGTTTTTGTGTTT